>NW_015150803.1:513543-547103 GCF_000732505.1 Cyprinodon variegatus
TGTGCTTAGTGGCCTGACATGAGCTCTATAGAGAGTCTATGAGGTATTGCTGAGACCTGACGGTGCAGACCACCTGAAGACAACCTGAAGTTCTTGCTAAGCAGAACCAAAGCCTGATGTTCTCCATGCAATGCTGCAGTGATGCTTTAATTCATGCAAAAGGAGCCACAAACCAGTACTGGGTGCATAGAAAGGAGCATATATTTCAGAAACCCCTAATCATGTTTAAAATATAATTTCATATTGATAATATTTGATATTAAATTTTTTTCTAAAACAAAAAATTTTTGATTTTCATTTTCTGTAAGCCATACTCATCAGCATTACATGAAATAAAAGACGTGTAATTTTCCACTCTGTGCTTAATTGACACATATAATTAGTTTAATTTTCTAAAGTGAGTGAATTCAATTTCTATAACACATTTTTTCTTTTTAAAGTTGGTACATGTAATGCTTATGTTATTCACATGTCTAACACCATACCAGTGTTTCCCTTCCTTCTACTGCTTTTAGCTCCACTCTAAATGTGCATCTGGTTTAATGCTGATGCTAACAGGCGTTCAGACAAATGGAGACAGTCAGAAATTCCCCATTTGTCTACAATCCCTCAGAGCTCAAGGCTTATTTATTATTGCCTTGGCTGAGTGATTTAAAATTTTTGTCCCCAGGACTCAGAGTTGTGCTGTTTTTTTTTATCCTATCAGGCAGTTAATTGCATTCACCTGGCGTCACAAGTATGGATCAGTCACTGATTAGATTTGCAGAATGAAAATCTGCTGCGCTCTTGTCCTCAGGGCCAAGATTGAAGACCACTAGCTTCAAGCAACTGTAAACAAACACCAGGAAGCGCAGCACGTCTTTTAACATCTCTCTGGAGCTAATTCTGTGTACGGACAAAGCAGATGGACTCTGAGATATTTATTGTGCTGCTTTATCCCAAAAATATATATTTTGGTACAGCAAGTCCAACCTTATTGTGTCTTGCTTTTGCAGTTATGAAAACAAGTCTTAGTTTCTTATGGAAACAAAACCCGGCGCCCAGGTTGGGCTGGGAAGCACATATCCAAAACAAATTCACTGTAAATCTGGCCTCTTTTCTGTTTGCGCAACACTTTTTGCTGTGAGTATACTGCAGCTGCATACCTCAGTCTTGGTTTATGCCAAGTGTTATATGCAAACTCTATAAACTGAGATGTTAAAGTTGGAGATGAAGCATTTTTTTCCGGAAAGCAAGGAGGAGAGCCTCCTCAGCTGAGAGGCTGGTTCCCAAAGCTCATGAGAGGGATGAAACAGGAAGACCCCGTAAATAACTTATCTATCCAACGGGGAGTGTGCAACCTCTAAACAATGGGCTGCAGGAAGTCTTTCCTTCAAACTCCTCAAGACTTTTCGGGCCCAGAATACACTGAATGCACCGTGTACGAGGTGACAATTCCCTGCGAATCCCACAAACAAAAACAGCAGAAACTGGACGTGCTGCTGTGCACGTTCGTCGCCCACAGGGCAGATCAGAGAGCTCATCTGCAGCAATCGGAGTCTAGGAAGATCCTCTTACCTTCTGTTGATGGAAACACAAGCAGCTCTAAATGGACTGTAAAAAAACACAAAGTGAGACATAATAGCATTAAATTTTAATTTTCATGTTTTTTTTTTTTTTGTTGCTCTCTGACTTAATGGCTTTTTCATGGGCTGGTCATGTTGCCAAGAGGCGGTTTACTCCCTCAGCCAAATTATGGATGCTTTTTAAGGTCATTCATCCTGCGCCACAGTGATTTTTCTCCCCTTGTGCTGCTTGTAATTAATGATTATTAATAAATAAATACTTTTCTCTGTCAACAGAATATTGATGTGACCAACTTCAGCAGCAGCTGGAGTGACGGCCTGGCTTTCTGTGCCCTGCTGCACACGTACCTGCCTGCTCACATCCCTTACCAGGAGCTCATCGGTCAAGATAAGGTACAACACCACAGGAAGCATGAACGCTCTCATTCATACAGCAAAAAAAACATTTTACCAGAGAATAAAAGCTTTTGTGGACAGACAGGTCAAAAAGTAATACTGTTTAGAGGTGCGGGAAATGAGAAAAGCAATAAAGGAGGCCAGGAACTAAATAGCTGTAATTCTGGACAGGAAAACCTTTAACATTAAATCTGCAGCAGGTTGGCTGCATCATTTCCCAATCTGTTTTTAGGGAAATATTCAACAGAGCAGACCTGCCGCACACAGGTTCAATGTTAAGAGAATATATTGATTAGTCTACTTCCATATGGAGAGAAAAGGCTAATCATTTCAGAAACTCTGTGTAAGCAGCTCGCTAAATGTCCGCCTCCACAAGAAAGTAAAAATATTCCTGAAAAGGCTGTGAAGTTATGTCAGACCTATTGGTGGTGCAGTGACGCGATGACGGAAACGAGGGAACTGGGCCTGCACACAGTACTATATGGGCGATAGCTGTGGTCATTTGTTTGAGCGTGCACATTTATCTAGAAGCATTTCCAATGATGGAAGCACCTCAGATAAATTGGCAGCAGTTTTTTTTTGCACCTTTTCAATAACGATCAGGTTTGTGGAGGTCATGAATAACAGCTGTAATCTCAAAAAAGAAGCTTCTCCAAAGTCACCATGAGCTATTTCTATAAAGAATACTTTCTGTATGCAACCTGTCTTTTTAAAAGTATACAGCCCCACCATGTTGGTTTACCACCCAGTCCAGATTAAACACGCTGAAGTTTGTGGTTGGAACCTGATTAAATGTTCAAAGCTTTTGCTCAAGGCTGTGACATTTAAAATTCAGGGCAAAACACATATTCTGGTTCCAGTAGCTTAAATAGAGCATCATAGCATTGGGTAGATAAAGTTTAAACTCATCACAGTTGCTGTTCTTTGGGGTTTCTTTAAATGAATATAGTCAAGTTATTTAGCCTGTTTTAAATTGATCAAGCAGTAGCTCACCCTGGGTGCAACATTTTTTATGGCGAATTACGATGTCCTGCTGGTGTACTGTTTGTTAATTTTGTCATGATTTTTTTTTTGTTGCTAATTTTTAAGGTAAATATAACCTTTCTGTTTATGTTTATTATAACACCATGTGATCAGGATTAAATCACTGCAAAATCATACAGCTGTCAACAGGCTAAAACAACGTAGACAGGCAAGTTGTGAAAAACTTAAAGTTTTAGATCAAATGTGAAAAACGTACAAGAAAACGACTCCTGTTGTGAAGTTATGCTGGGAAAATTCTGGGTGTTCAGTTGATGGCGCCACCTCTGTTTTTGTCACCTCACCACGCCCCTAGCTGTGGTTCTATTTAGGCCCAAAAAGGACGATCATGAAGAAATACGTTAACAATATATAGCCTTACTTTATCAAAATCCACTAGATTTTGGTATTTTTTTATTCAGGTATAACATCTGACTATGTACCTTTAAGCAGCATCTCCTCAATTAGTAGGTCAGTGTTTCATCAGCACATAATCAGGGACTCTGCTCACCAAACTTAAGTGATTGGAAATCAATGCATTTACTGAAAGAGCGCATACGTTCAACATGTTTAATGCATCCTGTCCCTTCCTCCTTCACCTTCATTACACTGTTGAAGAAGGGGCAGGTTTACAGTTTCCATCACAACCCAGATAATGAACCTGGATAAATTTGACCGAGGGAATAAAAGCATGAAGAGCACATCCTCGCTTGTTGGTAAGAAGGAGTTTATGATGAAACCTGCAACATTCTTTTTAATTAAAGCAGCAAAGGTTGACAACGGTGGCATTTTGGTTCAGAAGGACCAACGATGTCTACCTATAGGCCCTCTGCCCACACAAATAATCCCTGACACCTTTAGCTAAGACGCTGAGATGCTTGCATGACTCAGAGCAGCTTCTACATTTCATTGTCAGTTTGCATCAGAGCACCAAGTATCTTACATATGCGGTGCAAAGCACCACCCACCTTCAGACTCTATGCTGCACTTAAGTCCTTTCCTCTTTATGTCTCCCTCACACTCAAAAAAGCACTTTTTTTTATTATTTCTAACCCGCCTTTTATGTATTTTATCCCCAGTCTCCCTTTTATTATTATTTATCTGATCGTTTCGCCTCGTGAGCAAAGAAATTTCTGAACAAAAATTGCACATAGACGCATGGACTTATATGTGAATAGTGTGAGCTTGACAGAAAAGTGAAAACAAAACCCAATAATGGTCACATGCATCCTGTGTGGACTAGTATATGTGTCATAAGTTTTCTACGTCGTCCACGCTGCATTAAAACAGAGCATAAAGATAAATTACCAATGTTTGTGTGGTCATGCTGTTGGTGACAGCGCTGTAATGTGAACAAGCAGCTTGTATATACAGTGACGCTGCAAACAATATGCTTCCTCCCTGGGGACTGTGGGTTCTGTCACTTTGCTCCAACATTACAGCAATAGATAAACACCTTCGACCAGGCCTGACATGTTCTACGTGATAAATTAGTCGTGTGTAGGTGGGTGTGTGCGGCCGTGTCGCTGCAAATGTGTAACATGGAGCTGATGACTGAGACGCTGCATGGCCCATCTCTCTGAATAATTCAATAGACCCGTGTTGGCTTTAATAACTCTTTCTGAGTGACTTTCCCTGAGGCCCAAACACCCAGCCTTCTCCCAGCGTAATCTGTCCTCGCAATAATCCCATTACTAACCTGCTTCACCTTTTGTCATAGATACTTTTAGGAAGATAACACGGCAGGTCTACTTAGATTTTAGGTAAAAGGGTTGCTAGGATTTGTCCCTGGGTGGTGAAGCTGGTAAAACAGCCACAGAAACAACCAAATTAATTCATTTTTCTAATTTTTTATTCAGGATTTATAATTTTTTATATATATATATTTTTTTTTTAAATAACAAAAATTAGCTGAAAAAAACTGAATGCTCAGACTAATGGTTGATTATTGGTTCACCTAACTCATCTATCAAGGCAAAACAAAATGGCCACCCAAAATTACGGTGAAGAAAATGGGTCATGGGTACATGCTCTCTTATGCAACTCTCTTATGCAATGCATATTTTATATCAGGAGTTAGGGTAAATTATAATAGTTTCTTTCTGTGGTATGGTTTTTTGTTTGGTTGCCTACTCAGCTATGAAAGTACAGTTCACTGTCAAAATGTAGTTGCTTCTATAAAGTGCTCTGCAAAGGTATGCAGCCCCTGTGAACTTTTTGACCTTTTGCCACATTTCAGGCTTCAGACATTAAAGATATAAAATTGTAATTTTATGTGAAAAATTAACAAGGGGGGCACAAACAAAAAGAGGATAGAAATGTATTGGATTTTTAAAAATTTTCTACGAAATTGAAAATTGGGTGTACAAAATTGTTCAGCCAGTTTAGTTAATACTTTACAGCGCCACCTTTTGTTGTGATTGCAGCTGCAAGTCTCTTTGACTTTATCAGTTTTTCACATTGATAGACTGACATTTTTGCCCGTTCTTTCTGCTAAGCAGCTGGAGCTCAGTGAGGTTTGATGGAGGGTGTTTGTGAATTCTAACATTCTAACACCTGGATATGTTTATCTGTGGACCGTTCCATTTAAGATTTTCCTTTATGTTTTGGATCATCGTCTTGTTGGAAGATAAATCTCCATCCCAGACTCAGGTCTTTTCCAACAGGTCATGTATTTGGCTCCATCCATCTTCCCATCACTTTAAACCATCTTTCCTGTCCCTCCTGAAGAAAAGCAGGCCCAAACCACAATGCTGCCACCACCATGTTTCACAGTGGGGAAGGTGTGTTCAGGGCCTGTGTTGCTTTTACACCAAGCATAATGTTTTGCATTGTTGCTAAAAAGTCTGATTTTGCTTTCATCTGACCACAGCATCTTCTTCCACATGTTTGCTGTGTCTCCAAAGGATGCTTGTGGCAAATTTTAAAGAAGACTTTTTTATGGATATCTTTAAGAAACAGTTTTCTTCCATGAAGGCCACATTTGTGCAGTATACGACTGATTGTGTTTCTATGGACAGAGTATTGTGAGGCTTTAAAATGACTACAGTAAGCAGGCAGTTTTTGCAATCTACAGTTGCAGTAAAGGTCAAATTATTCATATCCCAGGCAAATTTGGTAAAAGCATATTTTAATTTCACCAACAAATTTATCTGACTAAAAGTAATCTTGATTTTGTTTTTTTCGAGCAACCCAGACAACTTAAACATTTATAGAGGGATTGAAAAAATTGGGGTGACAGTGGCAATGATACCTTTTCCAAGACTTTGAGTTCATCAGAGACACAAAGCCATCAGAATACCTGTAGAAACATGTGAAAAACTGGTGAATACATTTAGGAACAGGTTTGACTGGTGTGCTGTAAGTTAAGTTTGTCACAGCTTTTCAAATAGCTACAGATTATTTCAAGGTGCCTTTTTTTATTCAAAGGTTGTGCTTTTATTTCACCTGTCGCTCCTTTAACACACCCGTGCAAATTCTCAGTTATGAGAGATATTGAGATGTTTCGACACCTTTCCAGGAGTCCTTTTCATTTCTGTTGGCTCGCATTAGAGCGCTGGTGTTTTTAAACACCTGGAGGCCCGTCCTTCTAAGCACATTCCAAGTCAGATGCCAATCAGTGACCCTCCAGTCGTAACCCTGGGTCGTTGGATGAATACTGGGTCACTGATTGGCATCTGACTTGGAATGTGCTCAGGAGGATGGGCCTGCAGATGCTTCAAACACCAGTGCTTCAAATTTGGGTTGTTTTATTGCAAGCTGCCGAAACTGACAAAGACCCCTGGATAGATGTAGAACTGAACTGAACTGAAAGAAAGTCCGGTTGGCTTTGATAAAAACCTGTTTATGGCTCCTTCAATGTTGCTTCTTTTATCTTTTCAGAGATACCTGATTTAGTCAGAGCTTAATCAATCTCATATCAAAATTTCATTTTTCTCACAAAAAGTCACTGAAAGGTATAAATGACGATCTCTTATTTCCGGTTGGACCATCTAATTAAGTGGTCCTCCTAATTGTCAATCAGTCTGGTGATATGTTTGCATAAGACGGTCTTATGTGATCGTCCCGTTAGCTATCTTTTTGTGCACATGTGCACTTTCAGGCGTTTATCTGTGGTGAGCTACAGTTTCAGACAGTCATTGAGGATCACCTTTCTCACTGTGGTTCTTTGAAAATTGCTAAGGGACCTTAAGACAAAAATTGTCTACGAAGTGTATGAGAAGAAAAGAAAAGCGAAGAGCTCTCCTTGCAAAGCATTATTTGGATTTGCTGTCACAGCGGCCTGCTGTCACCATAGTCTGTTGCTACCCGACAGCAGCGACTATTAACAAAGATGGTGTAGGCACCATAGAGTGGAGGAGAAATGACATGACCGACGGGCAGTAAAAAGTAGTGATCATGTGTCTGTACGGTAGGTTAACTGAGTTTGCTATAATGTCCCCACTCTATGTAGTGATTCAGGGGTTAGGGCGGATGTTCGAACACAGTAAGCTTGTATGAGTATGAGAACAGCCACTTTTAAACAGAGCGTGCACGAGGAGAAATGGCCTCGTGCATGCTCTCACATGCCTTTAATAGGCGGTCGGGAGCAGGTACTGGGTGCATTTTGTGTAGATTGTGCTTTTTTTTTTCAAGGGGTGTGTGGGCGGGTCTTTTTAAAAATTTGCAAAAATCCTCCACTATCCCTTTGAAGTGAAAGCTACGAATCTGGTGGATTGATTTTACAACAATCTACTGAATATTTGCATACATGATCAGGAAAAGAAATGTGTGTTTTAGTCTCTAAACACTGAAAGGAAATTTGTAGGGTTCAACCATTACTTCAGCATACAATGAATATATAAAAACCAAATGAAATAAAGTATTTCTCATCGAAAAACCATTTCGACCAATATGGATTACAATGTTTGATTTTCTAGGGAAATTTCATTTTTAACAGTTTCAGCGTTTTAGATTCTTTAACTATATGATTATCAAATGTTTAAAATTTAGAGATTTTTTTTTCTTCATGCGGAACCTTTGGAGCAGTTAACATGTTCTCCATCTATTTCTATGTTATCAGTGAGCAGCCAAACGTTCATTTGACACAATTTAAGGCCTGTTTGTCCTGAAAACAATCTGTTTCCTGCTTAGCAGTTCCTCACTAAACATCAGTGTCCATTTATTGTGGTCCTTTGAAGGTTTTAGAGGGGTGTTTCTCAGGGCTCTTTTTTTCTTTCTTTTTTTAAACTTAAATTTAGAATACATTTTCTGCATTGAAAAACATAAAAGCCAATTTTTCCCTAATACAATATTTTTTAAAGATTTTGGGGGGAGTTTCTGGCTCCTAAATATATGTCAACCATTAGCCTTAGGTAACCTTCTTAAAAAGATTAACCATTGGTTTATTTGGAGGTTTGATTAAGACAGGATCAAGTAGAGGATTTAAAGGACATTTAAACATTTTTTTAATCCAATCATCACATAAACATGGAGGAGAATGTAATGCACATAAACAAGCAGAGGCTTACAGTAGTTTAGAAAAAAGTTGTGCAATTTGTACCGTTTATTGGTGAAGCTGTGTGATTGTTTTTGTTGCGGAGCGAACCTCCCGGTCTGCTGCAGCAGAGATTTTCATGTCTTTTCAAAACTCGACTGTTTGTTTTCTTTGGTCCAGGTCCGGAATCTGACCCTAGCCTTCCAGGCCGCCGAGAGCATTGGCATCAAACCTTCCCTGGTGAGCCGAGCTGCCCCCCACACACACACACACACACACACACACACACTAACTCTGGACCTCGTTTCATTAGTTGTTTTATTCTTTTAGTTTTTTTTTTAAGTGTGTTGAGATGATTTTGTCCGATAAAAAAGATGAAAAAAGAAAAAATATCACACATTCATTTCTTTAGCTATAATAGATTTTATACCAATAACCTCATGATGAATGTGAAATGAGAGTTCCCCTAAAGTTGTGGAGCTCTTCATTCGCTGTTAACGATCTTATGTCCTTATTCACTGGGCTTTAGAAATCGGCTTATTTTTCATTAGAAAAACAATATGGCCTCTGACAGCTTGTTTAACATGAGTAATGTGAGTAATAGTCAACTGTATGGTAATATTTACTCTTCATGAGAAATCCTGGTGTTTTTTGAGTAAACAAAGTCAGGTTGCTGTTTTCTTCCACTGAAGCCTCACATAGTGCGGTAAAGTGCTGGGATGTTCCTGTAAAACTGGAAGCCTGTTCAGTTATTCACACTGTGTTGTCATGTCAGGTTATTATTATAGATAATGCTTAGTTCCAGAGTGTTTTTATTAAGCACAAGTCAATTTTTGCTTAATATGCTTAAAGATATAGACAGATATATTTAAGACATATTAAAGGAGCGTGGATTTGAAAACCTTTCTGCAATCAGCAAAATACGGTAACCAGTTTAGGCATTAATTCTTAGTTTGAAACTGAGTTTTAGTTAAACTTTTTATTTAGTTTAAATGAACTGATAATCCATCCTATGAATGGACTAAATGTCGAAGAGACATCGATAGGTTATGTCCAAACATCCACTCTGCGTCAGCTCCAGCACGCTGATCAACTCCTCAAATTACATTTGCATTATTGACTTTTTTTTCTTATTAATTCAAACATCACTCAAGCATTTTCAATCAGTTTGCCATCTCTGATGTCAGCTGGGTGAGAGTCAATATGGCTACACCCCTGAGAGAAGGAAGACGTGCTGCTTTACATTTGCTTAAGTCAAAAAAAGAAAGTCAAAAATGTTATTTTTGTTTTTAAATGTACTGTAGGATCACGGTCGTTGAAGAAACTCAATTGTTTGTTTTTTTATATGATAGATGTGGCTCATCGTCTGAAGCCTCCTTATGTCGGGGGGGGTTTGGAATATAAAGGCCATCAGTCAGTTGGACTCAAACTGATTATTCTGAGGCTTTGATTGGTGATCAGTCAATAAGGACAGAGGATCGGAAAACAGCATGGCCGAACAACACAGTGCTACTGAGAAACGTTACTTAAAAAGTTACTAGTTATAGTTACTAGTTACCTCTGAGTGACTGTGTTAGTAACAATGAAGGTAACAAGGTGAAGTAACTATGCAGTTACTTTTAATGATCTAAAATGACTGGATAATTTTCTTGTTATCTGAACTTTAAAAACAGCTAAAGGTTAATTATGAAATATAAGATATTGATTGATTTAACTTTTTAAAATAACTATCATTAAAAACATGTAAACTAGTCTAGACATTGTGATTATGTAGGTTTAATTACGTTTTTTGCTTATAATAAAACATAACAAAGCAAATTACATGTTTATAACTTTATATTTTAAACGCTGACAGTCTTTAATTGGCAATATAAAGTGGTATGAAGCTGAAAAGCATTATTTTCAAGCAATTTCAAAAAGCAAAATTTCCTTTAAAACAGAATTAACAGATGTTACACTATTCTAGAAAAAAAAACTGCAAAAAAGAAAATAATAGTATTTCTGTGTGAAAACAAAACAGTAAACAATGGATTTAAATTTAGTGTAGCGTAAAAAGCAATATGTGGGCAGCCAGCCGCCAATCTGTTGCTGAAGGTTAGATGATTTGAGTATTTTTTTTAATCAAAGCTGCTCCTAAGCTACCCATATACACTTTGTTTCTGCACAGACTTCAGCGAGCGCTTTTTTTTTTTTTTTAGAAACACTGTTGTCCAATCAGCGGCTCTGTGCCGTCATCTCTTCTATCAGTCTGGGTTGAAGTCATCAGGGTCATGTATTCCTGTATCTGAGCTCCCTACAGTAAAATGTATTTCCCCATTGTGGGACAATAAAGGGATTTTCTATTCTAAAACAATGATCAGCTGGCTAATTTAAATACACAATATGAAAACAGTAGAAAAAACACATGCACACTTGCTAGAACATGCAAAGCTGATCTTTATACCAGCTGCAAAGCAATTTTGGTGTTTAAAATAAAAATGTGTTTAAGCTGCGGTTCTTTATGAATATGCAAATAATATGTTTATGATTAAGCCATGCAAATTTATAGGTGGGGGACACTTTTTTTTTTTTCTAAACCTGAAACTAATTTCCAAGGTATTACTTTTTTCAAAAGTCAGGTGCAAACTCACACTCTTTTGTAGTATTTGTGGGCACATGTTCACATGACTGATGATGAATAGAGAATCTGTAAAGAAAAGTGAATATGAGAAAAACAAAACAATGGTAGAATCATATTAGTGGGAATTAAATAAAGACTGAAAAACACCATAGGTGAACTGAATTATTGCGCCATTATCAACTCCATCTCTATGGAAAACGTGAGTCTTTCTTTTACAGCCGCTTTAAGGCTGCCAGTAGCACACCATTTACCCTTTTTAATGGGTCAGAACTAAACCTGTTGGCACTTTTGTCATCCTGTGTGTGAAGTCTTTGTAAACCACCTACAAAATGCTCACTTATTGTAATCACATTTTTTCCTTTGCCCACACGATTCAGTGCTCCTTGTTTAAAACTTTTGAAGATCAGTCCCTAATTCTTCAAACAGTGCAACATTAATTTATTTTAAATAGAAAAAAAACACTAAGTGGTATTTTTTATATTATTCATCAGAATCACATAGAAATAATGCATGATATGCCACTATTTGAAAGGGACTTAATAGAATTGATCATTAATCTGTCCGGATCAAATTCACACCCCAATTTAGCATCTTGTTCTTGGGAATAATTCATGCAGGGAGTTTATTAGTGGCAAATAGCTATATTACACAATTCATACATGGAGTCTAGCATCAATTACAAAGCAGTTAGTGTTTTTTGTTCTCCTTAAATGGGTCTGATTTAAATATCAAGCATCAAGATATTTCAGGGCCATACAATTAATGTCATCACTTACAGCGAAGACGTGTTTTAAGTAGTTGTTTCTTCTGACAGGAAAACGGCAGAAAACAGTGTATCCTGTTTCGGCAGGTGATATGCAGCGCATATTCAGCTTTAACCTCCCCAAATAGGTGTGTTTTATGGAATTCACTCACATCAAGTCTCTCCTGGGACCAAATCAGGGCAAAATCTATGTTAGACCTAAAACCCAGACTAGATTTGACTAGAAATCATTCCCAAATCTGGGGATTCTGCATCTGGAACATGTTTGTGTGCTTTATGCACAGGAAAAAAAAAAAAAAACAGGACCTGACGAGTCGAGGTGTTGATTCCAAAACTGCAGGGAAACCTTCTGTCCTGATTTAATTTGAAAAACTCCGAATCTGGAAGCTTGACCACAGCAGTGAAGTGACTCAGTCTGATTTCTTCACTTAGACCAACTTATACATTTTCTGTGACACGCTCGCGGTCACAAGCTGGATTGGACAGAATAGTTCCCATGGTAAATCCTGCCTCTTTCTCTCTGCTTGTAAATGTTATTTTCTGCTTTCGTGGTAAAAGTTTAGGGCACATCCTAGACAGTGGATCATTTAAGACTATGGCCTCTGCGGCTGCTGCAGAAACCTGAGTCACCAGAAGCGGCGTGATGTGAGCATCAGTTCCCCGCTCCATGACTCACTGGTTCTGGTATCACATCCCAATTTACTGCAGCAGCTCGCTGGGTCATGCCATGCAGCTTTTCCACCTTATGAGTTAAAACGGTTCATAAATAAACTGTTTTGGGACCAGGGTTATTTTAGAAACATTCCTCAGAACTTTGTGAGCTTTTATTTGTAAGATGAGTTCTTTATATTTCCTGGCAGAAATATTTAAGTTCAGGTGGTTTGGAAGGAGCCCTCCCTTCTAAAGCTATGTTTGGGTTGCTATAGAGACAGTCTGCAGGGTCCAAATCCAGCTTTTTGTATAGTTTCCCAAAAACCTTACCTGTTTTTGTTAATTAACAGTATTTTACATGCCGTCACAACTTGTAATCTAAGGATATGGAGAACAGGCCTCTGCTCACCTTTGGTTCACTTCCCACTTTGTTCTCCAGTTCAGGGTTAGGAGCACTCAGGAAAGGTTTAAGCTAAAAATCTTATCATCATTTCCATTTGTCTGATATATCAGATGGATTAGTTGAGGAATGATTCCCTCAGCATGACACCGCCATCTCTGCTTTAGACTGTGGGGCTGATTTTAGAGTATATTTTCACTGTGTTCATTAAGCCTGTGCTTCATCACATGCTTTTCTCTTGGTTTAGACGATGAGTATTTATTAAGGTGTCTTTGGAAAGCTTCCAGTCGGCTTTAAGTGATGAATTGCCTCTTGGAAGCACTTCTATTAGTCTCATGGAAATTTAGGTCTGGAACATAACAAGAGGAATAAAAATAGAAGGAGTTTTTAATACATCATCTCCTTATGCTCCATTCAACAAAATGTCTCATCGCTGGAGCATAAAGTAACTAAAGATGACAAGACATCAAAGATTTTGGAGTAGGAGGCTGATGGCATTTTATTGTATATCTATGTTTGTTCAGTATAAATATTTATCATCAGATCAGACAACACAAGGCGCCGTGCTCCTGATTCATATTCGCCTTTCTTTGACATTATTCAGCAACAACTGCATCCAGTAACTAATGAATCAGATGTCCATGGAAAACTGAAAACAGACTGATTTTATAATAAGTTCTCCTGAGTCTCTGCTGTTTTCTAATGAATCAATGAAGCCTAGTTTTACCTTTATCATCAGCATTGGTTTAACCCAGTTTAACACTTTGGCTGTTTTGCTGCACCAACAGGACATTGAGGAGTTGATGAAGACCGACAGGCCCGACTGGCAGAGCGTCATGCAGTACGTCTCCCAGATTTACAAATACTTTGAGACCTGATGCATAAGGAAACCAGAGAAGAGGACCAGAGGGACGTCTATCTGTGGAACAGACTTCTCCCTGAATGGCTGATGGCTGCCATCTAACGCCGCTCCTATCCGACGTTCATCAACTGCCCAAGACGTTTCTGAACGCATCTCCTCCGCCAGCAGGGAGGCCGTAAAAGGAGATGAACCGCAGTCGGCAAATCAGAGCGATTCATTTCACGGGGAAACTAATTGAGGTCCAAAGTCGTTCTGACATCTTGTAGCTCTTTACAGCACAGCTCGTATTTGCTTCCGAATTGGTTCCATTTTTGGATTTAACCCTTATATTTTTTTTTATTGATGCTTTTCATCGTCAACGGATCTCTTTTCTGAAAGCTGATGCTAAAACGGCTTTAGTGTTGAAAAATCCCAAACCTCTGATAAACTCTCAGATCATGTTTTCTTTGTTTTTTTGTTTTTGTTTTTTTTTTATCTAAACCAGGAGCCTCCAACAGGTCTATTTATCACACTAAAGAGCTGCTGAAGGCTTTTCTAGAGACATGTTAACAGAAACACATTCACCTCCATGATTAGATTACTCCTAACATTAAGGAATAACTCCTGCCATTACACTGCAACAGGTTCTCCATGTTTTCCATCACTGTTTCCTGAAGAAATGCAGCAATGAAGCAGTTTGCAAACTAAATGCATCCGTATCTGTATGCAACGTTCACTTATGCATAATGTAGATTTTACATGTTACACAGGATGCTCCAGCTTCTATCTACAGATGCCTGTTTTTGTTTTAATTATTTTTTTTGAATAAAGGTTGTATTTATTTATTTTCAAGAGTGGCTAAATGAATCGATAGATCTGAATCCTGTTTTCTGCAGATGGATATTTTCTCCTCAATAATTATGGATTAATAAAGAATTATCAAGGATTTCTTTTACACCTGCTTTTTTTGTTCTAAAGGTTTTAACACAATGACTGATTGTGGGTGAACGGTTCAGCCTCGGTGTGTGTGTTATAAACGTTCTCCTGTGCTTCTCCATGGGGGATGAATTGCTTTCCTGCTGTGCCCATTAAAGCTCAGTGCCACGATTGGAAAACATTGAGGTCAGTGGGAACACTCAGTGGGACTCTGCTGGCTTTCTACAGTACGCCTTTGTTTCTACTGTAACACATTGCTGTGGCTGCATTGCGATGCACATAAAACATCGTCTGAAAGAACTAAAGATGTAGAGAAAACTAAATGAATACATTTCTGACCATCATAAGGTGATATAATATAGGAAAACATGCAGATGTGGATATATCTTCCTTGTTTAAACTCAGTGGGTCTCAAATGTCTTCACACTGCTTGACAAAGCTGTACAAGTTTAAGGATGTTGGGTGTGGCCATGAAAAGCAGTCCAGGATTGAGGTAGGTCTCACCAGAACATTTGTTTTATGGCTGGACTTCCAGCTGGTTTGTTTTAACACACAAATACTCTGATGTAAAGCATAGACTGAGTGTATCCAGGGTTTATGTTCTGCTCCTGTCACACTCAGTTCTGTAGAACTAAACTCCTCCTGAGTTTAGCTCCGTCCATCTTTCCATCCACTCTGATCAGCTCCTTGTCCTGTGGATGTCCCACAGGATGATGCTGCCACCGCATGTCTCTTATATTTCCAGTGTGAAATTATTCCACTCATTTTTCCATTTGACCAGAACATATTTATTTTTCTGCCACTATCAGGGTAAAACGAATCAAACTAATAATTAAGATGAAAGCAGATTCCCAACATAAGCTGTGGATCTCTCCTTTCCCGGGTTTGGGGTAAAGGTGGTATAACAGTGCCAAACTCCTTCCATTTTTTTAAATGGACCAAAAAGCTCTGGGAGTTTTATCCACATGTCCTGTCTGCTCTGTATCATGATCAACGTTCTCCAACAAACTTCAGAGGACTTCATAGAACAGCTGCTTTCTTAAAAACATGTTTAAAGTACACTTTCACTTTAGTCAAATATATATATATTTTTTTTTTACCATGAATTAAAAAAAAACATTGTCTTAGTCTTATTAAATCATATTTGAGAAAAGAAATGGGAGGAGCATGAATACTTTTTCAAGGTAACTTTTAAGTATTTTCTATTAGATTTCTTACTTTCACTACGGTTAAAGGTACAATACAGGTCCTTCTCAAAGTATTAGCATATTGGGACAAAGTTCATTATTTTCCATAATGTAATGATAAAACTTGAACATTCATATATTTTAGATTCATTGCACACTAACTGAAATATTTCATGTCTTTTATTGTCTTAATATGGATAATTTTGGCATAGAGCTCATGAAAACTCAAAATTCCTATCTCACAAATTTAGCATATTTCACCCGACCAATAAAAGAAAAGTGTTCTTAATACAAAAAAAGTCAACCTTCAAATAATAATGTACAGTTATGCACTCAATACTTGGTCTGGAATCCTTTTGCAGAAATTACTGCTTTAATGCGGCGTGGCATGGAGGCAACCAGCCTGTGGCACTGCTGAGGTGTTATGGAGGCCCAGGATGCTTCCATAGACGCCTTTAGCTCATCCATAGTTTTGGGTCTTGCGTCTCTCAACTTTCTCTTCACAATATCCCACAGATTCTCTATGGGGTTCAGGTCAGGAGAGTTGGCAGGCCAATTGAGCACAGTGATACCATGGTCAGTAAACCATTTACCAGTGGTTTTGGCACTGTGAGCAGGTGCCAGGTTTTGCTGAAAAATGAAATCTTCATCTCCATAAAGCTTTTCAGCAGATGGAAGCATGAAGTGCTCCAAAATCTGCTGATAGCTGCATTGACCCTGCCTTGATAAAACACAGTGGACCAACAGCAGCAGCTGACATGGCACCCCAGACCATCACTGACTGTGGGTACTTGACACTGGACTTATTTAGGCATTTCCTTCTCCTCAGTCTTCCTCTAGACTCAACAGTCCACTGCTGCTTCTCTGTAGCCCAGATCAGGCGCCTCTGCTGCTGTTTCTGGTTCAAAAGTGGCTTAAGCTGGGGAATGCGGCACCTGTAGCCCATTTCCTGCACACGCCTGTGCACAGTGGCTCTGGATGTTTCTACTCCAGACTCAGTCCACTGCTTCCACAGGTCTCTCAAGGTCTGGAATCAGCCCTTCTCCACAATCTTCCTCAGGGTACGGACAGCTCTTCTCGTTGTGCAGCATTTTCTGCCACTTTTTCCCTCCCACTGATGTGTCTTGATAAAGCACTGTGGGAACAGCCTATTGGTTCAGAAATATCTTTCTGTGTCATACCCTCTTGCTTGAGGGTGTCAATGAATTCCTTCTGGACAGCAGTCAGGTCGGCAGTCTTACCCATGATTGGGGTTTTGAGTGATTAACCAGGCTGGGAGTTTAAAGGCCTCAGGAATCTTTTGCGGGTGTTTAGAGTTAATTTGTTGATTCAGATGATTAAGTGCATAGATCGTTTAGAGACCTTTTTTATGATATTCTAATTTTGTGAGATAGGAATTTTGGGTTTTCATGAGCTCTATGCCAAAATCATCAATATGAAGACAATAAAAGACCTGAAATATTTCAGTGAGTGTGCAATGAATCTAAAATATATGAATGTTCAAGTTTTATCATTACATTATGGAAAATAATAAACTTTATCACAATAGTTTGAGAAGGACTTACACATGCAAATTACTGAGGAAATAAAGCTTTGGGATTCAATTCTTCTCTCTTGAGTTAATTCCTGTCAGATGAAAGCCAGTAGTATTGACTGCATGTGGTGTGGATTGATCAGCGTTTGCGTGCCAGGGAACCCTGTGGTTGAATGCCATTTAATCGGCGCGTAATTACGCACAGCGGAGCGCTGACGCTCTCCTGGGATTCCACCTTTTTTTTTTTTTTAACTGTACTTTTGTGTGTGAGTGTGTGTCTCGGGGCGTGGCTCCCGTGTGAAATTGCCCCCCCACCCCCTCATGCGGTTCCTCCTCTGCATGAAAGCTGCTGTCTGAGGGAAGCTGCGTGACTCTGGCCGCGCCGCGGAGCTACAGATGGCGCTCGGACGCTCCTCTGCTCGGAAGCCGCATGTGTGAGGAGGACACCCAGAAGCGATGCTCGGGCTCCTAATGTGAGCCACACTCATGCTCAGCGCAAACAGAGGTTCCCGTTTTGCCAAGTTAGTTGAAATCATCTGTTGCTCTCCTCACTTCGCAGCCGATGGCACATCCTGCAGCCACTTGTGGATTATTCCTGGATTACAGCTCACAGACTTGTTTGATTTGGGACTAGAGGTGATGCGGGTGACCTGTCACCTATGTAACCCACCTGCAGATCTCAGTCCGGACACACTTTGCTGAGATGCCTACGTTTTACATCGTGATTGAAGTAGTCATCGCTGTTCTCTCCATATCCGGCAACGTGCTGGTTTGCTGGGCTGTCGCCATCAACAGCACTCTGAAGAACGCTACCTATTACTTTCTGGTGTCTCTGGCTGTGGCTGACATCCTGGTGGGCTGCCTCGCCATCCCCTTTGCCATCATCATCAGCCTCGGTCTCCACCTGAACTTTTACGGCTGTCTCTTCCTGGCCTGTTTCGTCCTGGTTCTCACTCAGAGCTCCATTTTCAGCCTGCTGGCCATCGCCATTGACAGATATCTGGCTGTGAAGATCCCTCTGAGGTGAGTAGCATGTTATCACTTACCCTGAACTTTATCTGACCATCATAAACAAAAAAACTTGAACTTATTCTGAGGGTCATGTCTTTGGATCTATTATGGTTCTCTGATCAGGGGGGCAATTATGTAAAGGGGTGAATCAACAGCTCAGAAAAGCTGATATTTTCAGCCTGAACTACACTGGAAAAACCTGAGTTGGTAAATGATAGTTTGCCAATGGAATGAGCGTTTTTACTCTTAAAATAAGACAATTAGATAATATGCACTCAAAATAACACAATGCAATGGTGTTTTCTTATTTTAAGTGTAAATTGTGTTGTTCCATTGGCAAAATGTCTCTTTTGCCTCCTCAATCCAAGATAAATGCACTTATTTTAAGAAAAAATCCAGTGTGGTTCTTATTTATTGTTATTATCCTGAATAAGTTGGGTGCTTGATATCTGATTCCTATTTACTGGATGGATTATTATTAAAACATATAAATAAACTCAATTTAATTATTAAATCGTGTACCTTTAGAAGCACTGGATGGATCATCTCTAAAACTCTATGTAACAAAATGTTACATACTGAAAAATTATACTCAAGAATTTATTTGAACATTTGAAGTTTGATAAAATGTATTATTTATTAAGAAGCAGATTTTTAAAATGACACAGGTCCAATTTTTAAAAAATCTATTTAAGAAAATGTCTTTGTTTTCTGGAAGTATAGTCAAATCTTTTTGGGTTGCCACACATTACAATATTCATGCAAAACAGCAGCAGCAGCAGGAAACGGCTGTCTGCATCTAGACACTCAATATCAAAAGTGATAAAATGTATCACTGTAATTGAGTCTGTCCTTCAGGATGCAGATAAAACATCATATTGAGTGACTTAATGCGCTCATTTGTATCCTGTAAATATTTAACAATACAAAGCATTTAAAAGCTTTTAAAGGTACTGATTACCGTAAAGGACTGTAATGCATATAAAGTGTTAATGTATTGTGAATACTACCACATTATACCCCACATATAGGTATACAGTGTAAGGCTGTTTCTAAATAACAGCTTGTGATTATAGTAATGAAATATTTCCTAAAAATTAAGTGCAATATTGATCTGAAATCAGAACAATAAGAGATGTAGAAATAAATCAACAAGATAATCTTACATTCTTTCCCTTGATCAGCGTCGATCATTGATTGCGGGTCACAAACAAAGAGATGGAAACTTTTATTTAACACATTAAAACTGAGATGACTTGATGGATAAATGTTGTTGTTCCTTTAAATGCTGTTGACTTGAGTTAAAGAACCAGCTGCTCGTTTTATTTTCTTTTATCCACTATAGTCTTATTAAAACAGGGATTGGTGACAAATCAGAATCCACAGGTGGGCCTTTAAAAAAAAAATCAGCAAAAACAACAAACTACTTTTTAGTAATAGGAGCCTAATTAGTGTATCTGTGATTACAACACGTTAAAGTAGAAGTTTCATGTATTTTTTTCTGTGTTTTCACTTCATTGGCTCATTGAGAAGAACATTATTTCCAGACTACTGGGATGAATTCAACGATACGGCATAATAGCACATTTTTCTTATTCTGATAATCAGCAGTAAATTATGCTTTGTAGTCTGATGTGTTAAAACTTTACAAATTATTGGCATATTTTGCACATTTATGACATCATCTGCCTCTTTATTTCAGGTTTGCTCTTGATAAAACTCATTGCTTCTCAATCTTTATTTTCCACACAGAGGCCAAATAGGGAGCCTCTGTTCTTTAGAAACATTAGGTTGGAGGGTTAGGCGGTGAAATGGGATTCAGCCTTTATCTCATCAAGCAGTGCTTCAATTAATCACATCTTAATGTTCATTTATCAGCAGCTTTGGAAGCTCAGCTGAGGGCAGCACAGCTTTGTAATCATGCATGTTTTGGATGCAGGGGGTGAGAAATACAGAGATGAAAAAAAGCAGGCTGACCTCCCCTCATAGCATCTTCTTATTAGCTGGATCATTTTTGTCCTCAGGTGCAGTCAGATATCCTCAACAGGCAGGAGGACGCAAAGATCAGTATCGGCTCAGGGATTTCATGAAGCTTATTGCCTCATCTAAATTTGAAATGATAATCACATTATGAAACTCTGGGCTAAGCCAGCGCTTTGAGATTGTTCTGTAACCTTGGTGGCATATTGGGAAATGGGAGTTTACTTCCTTCTGCATTTGATAGTAAAGCAACAGAAAGACGAAGGATCCACATCGGTACCTCAGCAGGCTGCCTTTATTTTCCATCATATATTCTGTTGGTTGGTAGAAAGAAAGATAAACTCTACAGGAAAACATGCAGATCTTTTTTTTTTAAAGGCTCTGGTGCTAACATGGTGCACTCATTAACAGTTTAATATTAATATGAGTTGATTAAATGCCAAACATCCATTGATGCACCAGTTAATCAGCTAGTAGTCCCAAAAATCAAAGGTCTCTTTTTTTTGGCTTTAAGAGATAATTGCTGCAAAGTCGGCTGATTTAAATCGTCTAAAACTCTTTCTTGTTTTTTGTCTCACGTCATTAAGAGCATATTTTAAGATTCGGTTTCCTTTGAATTCAGGGAAATCAGATAAAGGCTACCACCTGCTTTCATGCATGGATGGGGATAATCTTGCAGCTCATTTAGTCGTTAAATAAAAAACAGATTGAGATAAAAAAAAAGGTCTGTGTTATAGTTCTTAAAAATAATACAGTATCTGACTAAATTTAAACCAGCAAACCTCAAAGAAAATCAGAAATCAGTGTCAGATAAGCATCTCTGAACATATTATATTGATGACATACGTAGATTTTTACAAATGGATGATTTTTCAAATTGGATACCAGTGTCTCTATTTCTGAAATAAATATTCTAGGCTTGCAGAAGGTGGTATTTCTTTTAAGTTTAAGGTCGATGAATACTATGGAGACTTGATAAAAGGCATCTAGCACAAAGATTTGACATAACTCTGCACTTGTGTGACTTAAAGTCCAGGTTGCGATGGCAGTGATCTCCTCAGTGCTGCATAAATTGGTAGAAAGTAAACTTTTGGATACAGCGATGAATTCACTCAGAGAGCTGTTTAGCATGGTTCCTGAGCTCAAGCTGTGTTTTCCACCAGAGTTTAATCTGTTTCCAATGCTGCTGCCTGAGGCCTCAAAGGCCACAACCAATCAGGGTTCTCTCCCAGGCTTTTTTGTTCAGCACTTACAACTCTGCTTTTTCTCTGGTTGACAATAAAAAAAAACTCAGACTTTTATAAATGTATCTTAAACAAATGTTTTTAATAAGCAGTAATTTAGACATAAATTCCCCCTCATGCTTCTGACTGAATATCAGCCAATGATGATACATGTTCCATTAGGTGTTTTTATTTTTATTTTTTCCCCTTACAGCTTTGAGTCATTTCCTCTTTTATGAACTTTAATAAATACGTTGGCACCTCCTAACATAAGGAGTATTATAATGAGTATCTTTTTAAAATAATCAGTGAGTCAGTTGAATTATAATATTCAACAACTTTTACAGCTAACTGTAACATTTCCTTATTTTAAAAATGTCTGCATCCACTAAGCTGCCATTTTTGCACCATTCTAACTTCTTCTGTATAAAAAAAAAAGGATTGGAGTGATTAGAGACAAAAGGCGAAGCCGCTGGATCAATAGTTGCCACTGAGTGTCAGAGCTGATGGCAGAGGCCAGTGTGTTGTACTCTGCAGCTTCTCATTGTGTGCGTTTTCTCCTGAAAACAGAAACAGACAGATCGAGCTGCCAGCGGGGACGGCATGGCGCTGCTTGATATTTCCATGAATTGAAGAACAGCGGCTTTACGATCAGATGGGAAGTGTCTGTCTGCTGGTGGTGTTGTTTTTTGGACCATTTCAGGGAGCTGTCAGGGTCTTTTTTTTTTTAAAGCCGCTACTTTTGTTGAGGCTGCTGGTTTTGCAGGCTGTTCGTGCTGTGCTGGATCTCCTGTCATTTCCATTATGCTCAAAAAACCCTGGAAAGAAAGGACAGTCTGACACAAGCTCAGGATGAAATTCGCCCACACCAACAAGCAAGCAGCTCGTAAGGTCCCCATTTGCACATCTATTTTTGAGCCTTGGAGTAAAACTTGAAGCTTATCACTCCCCTAAACGAAAACAAAAAGCACTCAAAGTAATTACTTTTAAAACACAAATACACTAAAAGCATCCTGTAGAAAACTTCTCATTCTGACATTTTTTGCTAAACCATGCTGGGGAAAGGTTTTTGGTCCCCTACAGATTTTCCTTGCTTTTCTTTTAAACTAATTTTATCACTGAAGATAAAAAAAAGGGGAGCTTTCGAATTATTATTTCATTGGATAATGGTAAAATCTTTAATTGAAATAAAGTGCTTATTGGTTTGTAGCAAAAACTGATCTGAAAATAGGCAACAATAAATAAGTGTAAATCTGCTCTAAATTTGCACGGGTAAATAAGATGATTTTCCAATGCAATTAATGCTTTTGCCTTTAAGACGAGATAACTTGATATATTGCATTTATATTAGATAATGGAGTTTTTTTAATCATTGTTAATCTTCCCTCTCTGCTCAAATCAAGGGAAGACTCTTATTTTAATATAAATTAGGTGATTTAATTTTTAGTTTTTGCATTGTAACCTTTTTATTAAGGGTTTACATGTACTAGTGACGTCAGACCTGACATGTCCGGGGAAAAAAGTAGATAGAACGTTAATGACAACACGAAGTAGGTTAAAGCTCTAGAAAAGCTGCACAGATCTAATGATTTTACCAGATGAGGTGAAATGGCAATGATAGGTGGCGAGAGCTCAGTTAAAAAAGACGTAACCAAATAAATTGACTTATTTCTTTATGAACAATATGCATGCATACAGACATTTTTGTCTTGCCTCCCCATAGCCATGGCTATTAGGATACAAATAGAGATACCATTAGGATCACAACTGATAGAAACCCACTGCTTTCTGTCTAAACTGTGCGTAACCTGTTGGTTAACATTAAATAGGTCAGTTGTTCTAAACCTTATACAGGTTGACTATTATTCACTGTCTCATGAACATCAGTTGATAAAACCTTTCTAACATTCCACGCTACAAAATCTGTAATAAGAGAACCGATACGATTTCAGCATGATATCGTATCGGGTCAATATCGGCATCGGTCAGTCCTAAAGCTATGTTCACACCTTACATGATGGAATCACCAGGAGCAGCTGGTTTATATGCAAAGTCAATGGTTGACGTGCATCAAGACTCATCAAAAGGTCCTGCAGCGTGTTTCGAGCAGCAGGAGCAGCACATCTTAATGAGTCTAAGCAGCTGAAGCAGCTCCTCATGAGCTTCTGAGCATCTGAGGCGCGTGACACACTTCACAAGCAGCAGCTGCTCAAGTTGGAAAAATTTTACTTTTGCTGCTCGCTGCACCACATCAACCAATCAGAGAAGCTGATCTGGGAGCTGGCAGGGAGACAGACATAGCACTGCTGATGCAGATCACTATGATGACTCCTCTGAAACAGTTAATTACTGATTAAATTAACTTAAAATGTCAAAACTTGCCAGCAAAACATGTTTGCTTTTATAATTCTGGTGCCTACAGTTTGTTCCACATACCTGGGAAAAAATGCTAATGCTTCCAGCCGTGACAAATAGTAGTGGAAAACCCCCAGCTGGGGATTCCCAGTGACAGCGTACCCACGGTACCGACTTTCACCCTTAAAAATATATTAAAACTATGTTTTACCAGTTTATCACAGCAAATATAACAAAGTCACTCTCTGATATTGAACACAGGAGCAGCAGAAGCAGCAGACGCACCTGGACACACTTTACTGGCCTTAATTGATTGATTGACTTTATTGAGCTCACAGTGGAGAAATTTACTTGTTACTTCAGCTCAAATAGTCAAAGGAGAAGAACAAGAAGAGCCCTAACCCAGAGGAAGAAAAAGGGGCATGGGATATATACAGTATATACAGTGTGTCCACATAGGACAGTTTTTTTTATATATATATATAGCAGGATTATTATACGGGGTTATTGCACAGGGTGTTTATATATATATATATATATATATATATATATATATATATATATATATATATATATTGTACTGGGTGTTAAATATAGAGAAACCGGTTATTGCACAGGGTGCCCAAAGCGCGTCTGGTGTGAACATAGCATTAGAGCAGCGATATTTGTATCATCTAGGAAATTAAAAAGTTGCTTTTTGGTGACATTTCTAAGTCTTCATCTTCTGAAGATGAGCTTTTATGGACAGTTCATCTGATCTCCACATTTTAACCTAGTCCGTTGGACACAATAGGGCTGAATGATTTTGCAAAAAATCTGAATTGAGATTATTTTCAACCAATATTGTCATTGCGATTTATTCCAAGGTTTCACTTTTTCATGACCTGGAAAGCTTGCTTGTCCAAAGTTGATTGTTTGCAGGATTATACTTTAATCTTTGTTTGGAAAAATGCTAACTTCTACTAGCATGCATAGATCTACATGCTAGATGGAAGTTTTTCTTTCCTTTTTTGTAGCAGAAAACCCACTTTAAACATTTTACTGCCACCTAATGTGCTGGAGTTTTGCAAATGCAATTAATTGCCCAGTCCTACTACACGCCCTGATATAAAGGGATTTTTTTGGGGAAGTTTTTACCATCTTGGACACTGCGGTTAACTCTAAGGCTCTGTGTGCTTCCTCACTCCAAGATATGAGGAAGACCATTGTGACAGCCTGTTTCTGTGCAGGAGTTTTAGTGATGTAACCTGACACGGCCCCTCCATGCCAGAAACCTTTCCAACGGGGCCCAGTTGAAGCAATCGTTGAGAAAACATTTCTTAAAATTGGGCCAAAATTCTTCCAAAGTAGAGGGAGGACAGACCAGTTGTTGCAAAATACTTGAAGGTAGTGACAGAGGGAAAAAAAAACAGAAGACATCCTCATGTCACGGTGGTTGGCACTGAATGATTCGCCCAGCCGCAGACTGTACATATGGAAAATAAGATCAGCATGTGTGTGATGAGCTCAGGTTACACTTCCACAGGCATTTGAATGCAAGTTTGGTCTGTTTGCAGGTCTGCAAAGGCCTGATTCTGCCAAAGATAAAAGTGTTTTGCACATGTTTTATATGGAAGAGAGGCCAGATGCTTCAATCCCCACGAGATAACTGATCCACACCACACGCTCTCGCTGTTCTGACTTCTCACAAATAGACCCTTTGGCTACTTTGTCTCCTCTGGTCTGTCATGTTTAACTAAGACAAATCTGAGAACTCAGAGTCGGCTGGTTCTTCAAAAGCAGGTCCATTTCCATGAGATATCGGCCCCAGATATAAGGGGATCCGGTTGTTTTTTTGTTGGAAACATGTAGAGATGGATCGGATGTCTCACAGTGCTAAAAATTTGATTTGAAGTTAAAAATTTTGCAGCTGGCTGGACTTCAAAACAGCTGATCCATAGTTAATGATTCCTCATAGGGACAATGATGGGAAAAGGCGCAGCTTCAGGATCCAGAACACACACTGAGAGACGACTGAGTCACAGAAACAAATGAGAGTCAATAAGAGTTGAATCTTAGGGGACTTTAGGTTTTGTGGCTTTGCTCTGATAAACAACGATCATATCTTTCCTGTTATTCTCACCGCTGTTTTGGGGTGTAAGTATGAAAGCTGCCACGTTTACGCACATACAAACTATTTATCTGTTTTGTTAAAACACAAATGTAATATTTGCTGAACGTTAGATGAAAGCTTGGTTTCTCTCTTCAGTTTTAACTGTATGCAAACATAGTGGAAAATGGGTGAGAGGCTGACATGACACAGATGGAGGAGAATCAGACTGCTGAATCTGAAACTAACTTCAGTGTGGTCTGTTAGGTTTACCTTCACTATCGCTGAAACGAGCAATGGCCTGACTATTTATAAATATAAACTTTGACACATTTTAAGTGGATTTTATATGAAAGATCAACACAAACAACCTCTTTTTTTTAACACATATGATATCTGTAAAATATGGCAAACATTTACCCTTCCAGGATCAAACTTTCATAGAATTTCCTGTCTCTTGTATAACACCCTAAAGGTTTTTGAGCATTACGTATCTAAGAGCTGAAATCTTTGCTCAGTTTTCTTAACAAAAAAACCTTAAACTCGAGAATATTTGATGAAAAGCATCTAGGCCATTCTAACACATGAATATGAGTTGATATAAACCAACTCAGTGTGGCTCGGGTTGTCTGTTCCTCCTCCTCTCAGGTCTCAAATCTTACAGACTCGTTTTAGGATTTCTTTCATTTCTTTTTTTTGGGGGGTCTCTGGCCAGTTTTTCCTGTTCCGGCATATTTCAAAATAGCACTTGATCGTTCAGGCTAATTTGTAGGATGGAGAATTTCCTAATCTTTAGCTGTTTTGCATCATGATGGGCATCTTGAATTGGGGTTTGTTCCCCTTTCTTGGTAATGAACTAAAATTCAAAGTAACGTCTGCTTCACTTTCTATATTTGGATTCGTTAGTTGTCTAAACTATGGGTGACAGATAAAAGACCTTTGCAATATAATCCCACTTTTAGAAAACAGGCCTACCGAAATGTCTCACTCCAGCCCTTTAGGTTGCAGTAATACACATGAAGTGGGTCTGCTGCCACATGAAAGGGAAGAGCTGGTTGCAGCTAGTGCACATATCCATGTATGCAAGCTAACAATAGGCAGTTTTCCAGCAGCAGTAAAGTCCTGAGACAAAGGACTCTTTGCAAGAGAGCATTGAAAGCCATGAAAACAATGAAACTCTGGAGCCAAACAGCTCGTGGTTATTGTGGAGGAAAAGCCAAATAAAAATCAAAATTACAATTTTGGGTTTTGGCAACATAAGACAGATTATGAAAGAGGGGATTTCACTCATAACAAACTTATAACAGATAAGTATCTTGTGGCTAAGGCTCCTCTCTGTCTAGAGGCTCAATGTTGTGTCTTCAGTCCAACCTGTTGCACAGAGAATTGCCCCCCACTGGTGTTATTTATATATGAATGTAGCCTGACATATTATACAGTGAGTATTTGAACACCCTGCTATTTTACAAGTTCTCCCACTTAGAAATATAGAAATAGAAATAATTTTCCTTGATCTTAAAAAGTGATAAGTCATCATTAACTCAATATGCAAATGTTCAGAAAAAAATATTGCACACTTTAAATGGTAAAAATGTGTTAAACGTGCTCAATTTAATTTTCATAAGTTCTCCTCAAAGAGTTCTGATTAGAGCATATTTAAAGAAAAGAAGTTTTTGTCATCTTAAATGCAAGATGTACAGTGAGGAAAATACCTATTTGAACACCCTTCTCTTTTGCAAATTCTCCCACTTAGAAATCATGGAAGATCTAAAATTGTGATAGTAGGTGCATATCCACTGTGAGAGACAAAAAAAAAAAAATCCAGAAATCACAATATATTCAATTCAGTTTATTTATATAGCGCCAATTCACAACACATGTCATCTTAAGGAACTTTACAGTTCACCAGATCGTACAGTCAAATTGATTCAAAGTTTTCAACGCCACAAGGCAAGAGGGACAATCATGAACTAGCTGCGGTGAGGAAGTTGAAAAATGCAAGGGGCAAGTTTGTGCAACAAGGGAGTGACATGAGGGCAAAAAAAGAGCAGGGATCCAGGTGGAAAAAGGGTGTTCTTGTGCACCTCGCTCTTCTAGCTGGTCCGTCAATGGAGGTCACAAAAACAAAAGAAGCCGGTAAGGTACCAAAGAGGAAATACGCATAGTGTAGAGCAGATGTAGATTTGATCATTCAGAGGCTTCCTGTCTGCTGCACTGTCTGCG
The DNA here is from genome assembly GCF_000732505.1 of Cyprinodon variegatus. Taxonomy (NCBI): domain Eukaryota; kingdom Metazoa; phylum Chordata; class Actinopteri; order Cyprinodontiformes; family Cyprinodontidae; genus Cyprinodon; species Cyprinodon variegatus. The sequence continues at coordinate 541,814 of NW_015150803.1, forward strand.
GTCACCTACAATTTTTGAGAGGTGCCCCAGAGTGTCTGTGGAAGGGGCGGGGGCATATTTTAGTTCTCTGCGACACACCTGGTTTCTGAGTATAAACCAGCCTTAGGCATTCTTGTTGTGACAGTGGAGAGGAAAAACTCCCTTTTAACAGGAAGAAAACTCCAGCAGAACCATGCTCAGTGTGAGCGGCCATCTGCTGAGGCCGACTGGGGTTCAAGGAGACAGAAGCAGAGATACAAAAAGCAGCTATAAAAGGCGGCCCCGTCCAGGAAACACACAGCCAGGCAGACGAGCTCTGAGCAGCTCCCATGTCAGAGGATGAAGAGAGAACATCCAGCCAGACACACTGAAAAACAGGCCGATCTCCAACATCTATAAACAAAGATGTTGATGGCAGCAGCATAGCGGATATTTCTCTCCAGGATGGAATCACAGCCAAACAGCAAAAGACCAGATGAAGCTGCAATGAGAAAAAGCAGAGAGAGCAGAACGTTAGAGATTGAACTAACAGATTCTGCATTGTGGGAGAATAGAGACAGAATGAAGCAGAATGCTGAAAAAAGGGTTCCTATGTCCTCCAGCAGTCTAAGCCTATAGCAGCATAACTATAGAGATAGCTCAGGATAACTTGAGCCACTCTAACTATAAGCTTTTATCAAAAAAGGAAAGTTTTAAGCCTAGTCTTAAAAGTTGACAGGGTGTCTGCCTCACGGACTAAAACTGGTAGTTGGTTCCACAGGAGAGGAGCCTGATAACTAAAAGATCTGCCTCCTATTCTAGGAACCACTAGTAAACCTGATTGAGAGCAAAGTGCTCTGCTAGGAACATAAGTAACAATCAGATCTCTGATATAAGCTGGAGCTTGGCCATTTAAGGCTTTATAAGTGAGACGAGGATTTTAAATTCTATTCTGGATTTAACAGGAAGCCAATGAAGAGAAGCCAGGATAGGTAGTTTCTCAGCATCACCCCTGGGCAGGATATTTCTAATTTTTGCAGTATTACGCAGATGAAAGAAGGAAATTCTAGAAACCTCTTTGATATGGGATTTAAATGACAGGTCCAAAATCAGTTTAATCCCATCCAAATGAAGAGACTGGCTAATCAGCTTCTTTTTTAGACTCTGGTCCAAAGACTATACCTTCTGTTTTGTCTGCATTCAGGAGCAGAAAGTTAAGAGTCATCCAGGTTTTTATTCGGTCTTCAATTACTGCCTGTAATCTGTAATCTGTAATGCGTTAGCTTCATTTGGATTATATGATTTTTCAAAAACTATTTATTTGTATGATACATCTGCAAACAAGTATTTGAACACCTGTCTAACAGCTAGAATTCTGACCCTCAAAGACCTGTTAGTCTGCCTTCAAAATGTCCACCTCCACTCCATTTAAATTAGATGCACCTGTTTGAGGTCATTAACTGCATAAAGACACCTGTCCCCCCACAAAATCAGTAAAACCCAACTCCTAACAAGGCCAACAGCAAAGAGTTTTCCAAAGACACTAGAGACAAATTTGTGCACCTCCACAAGGCTGGAAACGGCTGCGGGGAAATTGCGAAGCAGTTTTGTGAAAAAAGGTCCACTGATGGAGCAATCACTGGAAAATGGAAGCAGCTAAACCTGACTGTCAATCTCTCTCAGGCTGGGGCTCAATGATCCTAAGAAAGGTGAGAAATCAGCCCAGAACTACACGGGCGGAGCTGGTCGATGACCTGAAAAGAGCTGGGACCACCGTTTCCATGGTTACTGTTGGTATTACACTAAGGCTACGTTCACACTGCAGCCTGAAGTGACCCAAATCCGATTTTTTTGCCCATATGCGACCTGGATCTGATCTTTTCATGGCAGTCTGAACAGCACAGATCCAATTTTTTCCAATGCGACCCAGGCCACTTGGCTATGTGGGCCTGAATTTGATACGAATCTGATCTTTTCATATGCGACCTGTGGCTGAATGGCAAAGTTTCCCCTGCTTAAACCAGCACATGTCAAGGCCTGTATGATCCATAAGAGTCATAGGAGGAAGTCATGTGGTCAGATGAGACCAAAATAGAACTTTTTGGTCATAATTCCACTAACCGTGTTTGGAGAAGGAATAATGATGAGTACCATTCAAAGAACAGCATCCCTACTGTGAAGCATGAGGGTGGTAGCATCATGCTTTGAGGTAGTTTTTCTGCACATGGGACAAAGCGACTGCACTGTATTAAGGAGAGGATGGCCGGGGGCCATGTATTGCTAGACAACCCTCTTTCCCTCAGTTAGAGCATTGAAGATGGGTGGAAGCTGAGATTTTCTCACGTGTCCAAATACTTATTTGCAGCTCATACAAATAAATTGTTAGAAAATCATATATTGTTATTTCTGGATTCATTTTTTTTAGATTAGGTCTCTCAATGAACATTCATCTATGATGACAATTACAATGGGTAAACTTGAAAAATAGCATTTGCATTCGTAACATTATTGTATTTTAACACTGTTTTCAAGTTACAGAGGCTCTAAACTTTAGATGTTTAAACCAGAGCTGAACAATTCATTGTGTTTATTCAAAAACACCATAGCTCTATAGGGTTATAAAGTAAGCTCATTGTGGGTTTGCTGCCCAAAAGAAGTAAGAGACAGAGTTGTAGTTGGCATGCAGGTCCATGCATGTGAGTAGAAGTGAGAACTTTCCATGCAGCAGTAACAGTAAAGCCCTTTGACAATGGACTCTGGACAAGCAAGCATTCAAGGTCATGAAAACAATGAAGCCCTGGAGTAAAACATCTACATGCTGCAGGTTTAGACCAAAGGAACATTTTTAAAAATCCGAAATTTGGTTGGAACAATATCAGTTTAGATTTTTCTAATGCTGGGAGGAAATTTTGGATATTTTTTTAATATTGAATTTGTCATAACGTACATGACAATGAATCACTCTCAGAATTAGCAGATGGTTTTATTTTAACCTCAATGACGAGGTCTACCTCCACGGGCTGCATCGGCACAGTCATCCTCACCATGATGGGGGGAGCCCCTACAGCAGAACACATGAAGGACATTCTTTGAAGCTTCAACTACAGTGAAACCTCTTAATAAGTCACTAACCAATGACATTTAAGTATATGCATTATAATCCAACTTTCTCTTCTCAACAACTCACCGTTTTAAAATGTCTACCTTGTGTCTTAAAGGAATATTACACCCAAAACATGATTAGCCTTCATTTTCTACTCACCCCCATGCTGAACAACACTCTGGAGTACTTTTTTGATATCTCAAATGCATCTGGAGATCTGGGAGGCTTCTTACTGTCTGCTGACATTCAAATAATGGAGGTCTATGGTGCCCGAGGCAGAAAGGTCCATAAAAGTCCACAAAAAACGTCTCAATATTCTTCCATACTGCTCGTCCAATGTATTCCAAGTGTCCTGAGTGGGTAGCGTCCATAATTTATTCGAAACAAAGTCATTTAGAATGTTTTTACAGCATAAACAGTAGTGTATAGGATTTCCTGAAAGCGCGCGCCTGCGAGTTTACGGGCCTACGGAAACCGCGGCAGACCAAACCAAATGAAAGTGTGCATTCAGCTCGGCAAAGAACTCATGCTCTTCCTCAACACTGAAGTCCTGAGACATTTTTCTTTCGTTGTTCGTTGTTTCTTTCTTTGCACAGGTAAACAGCACATTTCTTCTTCTACGCTTGCATTATCGGCAGAGCAGACGCTGAATGCGCACTTTCATCTGGTTTGGTCTGCCGCGGTTTCCGTAGACTCGTGAACGCGCTTTTAGGAAATCCTATACACTACTGTTTATGCTCTAAAAACATTCTAAATTACTTAGTTTCGAGTAAATTATGGACGCTACCCACTCAGGACACTTGGAATACATTGGACGAGCAGTATGGAGGAATATTGACACGTTTTTTGTGGACTTTTATGGACCTTTCTGCCTCGGGCGCCATAGACCTCCATTATTTGAATGTCAGCAGACAGCAAGAAGCCTCCCAGATCTCCAGATGCATTTGAGATATCAAAAAAGTACTCCAGAGTGTTGTTCAGCATGGGGGTGAGTAGAAAATGAAGGCTAATCATGTTTTGGGTGTACTATTCCTTTAATACTCTTCAGATAGAGATTGAGTTATGGTTTTACATTACAATCTTATAAAAAGTGTAAGTCTTTCTTTATGTTTTTTTTTTTTTTTAATAAACCCAGATTATTTGGTTTCAGAGAATACAGCTGTTAATCTGAGATGAGCCAGTGGGACGCCTTCTTCATAAACTCTGTCTGTAACTCAGCTGTTAAGGAAGGTGTTACTTTAGAAAGCTTTAAAACAATGATAGTTGTTCAAAAATCAATGCTTATATACAATAAAAATGAGTTTACTCCCCCTGCTGCTGAAAGAACACAACCTATTGATTTTTACAGATGTAAAACTAGCATTTTTTTATACGTTTTTTTCAAGGATTTATTGTGTTTTACTATTTTGCCTTTTTTTTCAGACTGAACCTCAGTAATGATTTCTGAACAGTTATATTTATTATAGTTATTATATGTGACAACTCATCAATATGTGTTGATATATTGATTAAATGATTATAATGATTTCATTACATTGAAGTAAAGTTGGTTTATATCTTCTTTCTGACTCTCCAGCTCCAGCTGTACCTTGTGATCTATTTTAATTATTAAGTATTTTTTTCTGGGTTGCTTTAATTCAATTCAGTTTATTTATATAGAGCCAATTCACAACACAAGTCATCTCAAGGCACTTTACAGCTCAACCAGATCACACAGTCAAATAGATTCAAAGTTTTCTATCTAAGGAAAACCAGTTGATTGCCTCGACTCATTGACTCAAATACAATCCCTCACACTAAGCATGCTTGTAGCGACAGTGGAGAGGAAAAACCTCTTTTAATAGGAAGAAACTTTAGACGTTAATGATGTTAAATTGCTCTATTGTGTATCACTGTATTGATCACAGACTTTAAAATATCTATTTTTTATCTTAATGATCTGCAATACGCTAATACTTTACACTTTAACAGATAGCGATAATTTTTTCAGTAGACCTCCTCACAGTTACTAGTTTTCTCCTTCCTGTTTCTGAAACTGAAAAACTTCCACTCTGGCATTTTTTACTTCAGCTTCCCTCTTGAGACAGACTCAAGTAGGGCTGCAACAACGAATCGATAAAATCGATAAAAATCGACTTTTAAAAGCGTTGGCAACGAATTTCATCATCGATTAATTGTGTCGCGCGATTAATGCATCATCCGCCGCCGTCGGCAGCTGCTGCCGTGAGG
>NW_015150803.1:548280-561506 GCF_000732505.1 Cyprinodon variegatus
TTAGTTGCAGCCCTAGACTCAAGCATCCTTTGGTTGCATTTGAGGAATGATGAACAACACACTATGAACTTTAAATATCAGTGGAATGGACGATATCTCATTTTTTGTTCCAAAGCTCACATCGGCTCACATAACTTCATGTGTCCCTAGTTAGTTTGCTTCCCTCAGCCAGCTGACAAGCAATGCACAGCAGCATATGGAGGTTATCCATGTAGTTGATGACAATTCTGGTCTTTCTGCTGATCTAGATCTCATGAAATTACTTTATACTGATTAGCTGAGTTTTAGTAATAATCTGTTCTCTATTATTATTGGATTGTATTGTAATATTTACTAGGAGTTGGGAAGATGTTACTTGTTGTACTCTCATCTCACCATTACTATGGTGAGCCAATCCCTTCAGATACTCTGAATAAAATCTTGACAGTAAGTTAAATTTGGAGTTTTCTTAAAGATATAACAGCTTTTCTTATAAATACGGATTATTTCTATTGCTTGTGCAGGAAGAGGAGTTTCACCCCTGCAAATATTTTGCATGTTTCTTCTCAACCCTCCGGTTTAGTTTGCAGAAACGTACTAAATAGAGCTGAATTGATCGAAAGGCTGAGCAGGTCAGTTTGCACACAAAGGGATGAACGTGGCCGTCACCCGTCGGACAGTTTGCTGTGGACACAGCTGGACACCAAAGCGGATGTTCGGGCCGTGTTTGTGTGTGGTATAGCACAGGTCAGTGGCCCCTGGGGGGCGGAAGCTCAGCGGAGTTTGGAGAAGAAAGCAGATAGATGCCAGCGTGCTGTCGTCATGCCAGGACTAATCCGTTCAGCCACCGGTTTGCTCGCTGTCTCCATGGATGAAAAGCAGGGAGTGGTGAGGGCAGGACATTGGCCCTTTGGGAGACGGATCCTGTACACCCTGTTGTGCTCTGGGATTAAAAAGAAGAGCAGATTGATGGAGACCAACAGCAGGACGTTGTGGTAATGAAGGAAGATCGCAGGTCCTGATGAGCTCCTTGGTTTCCTGGTCGCTTTGACCAGCGTTGTTGTATTATTCAAGGCCCCTGGGGCGGCCCGCTGGGCCCCCAGCAGGGGTCACAGGACAGAGGCGGGGCTCCCACATACACTCATAAACCAGTAACTGTTAGAATTATGATAAAGCAGGGGCAGAACGGGATCCCGATTAAAAAATAATTTCTGCTGTTATGGTAACCTGGCTTTTGTTTTACTATCAAGTTCTCTGTGAAACAGAAGCACAGATTTTCTGCCATGAATCCCAGATTTAATTACCCCAGCTCTGCAGAAGGAAAACTGTTGTTCATTTACCACCATATTCATCCACCCATCGCTAAAGAGCAGGGCAGAGGGCTACTGCGTGGCTACGGAGTCAGAGGAAGGACTGCCAATACTGACCTTTGAACTGGGACTTCATACATTACCAACATATTTTTACTGTTTATTTTAATTGCTAGTTTTCTTTTATCATTTTGAAATCTCTATAATTATATGATTATTGTGATAAAATGCTCAATAAAGGATTATAAAAGGAGAGCAAGAGACACAAATAAAATGTCAAAATTAGCCCTCTGGTGAGTTGTTCTGTTTTCAGAAGACACTGAAGGACCGCTGGTTTAGAGAACATGAAGTAAATACATTTCAACCAAAACTCTCAGCTCATTTTATTAGGATTTAAACGCAAAAGTCAAATAATTGTCACGTGAAGGGAAAATGATTCATAGTTCTTTAAAGTTTTACCAAAATCAAAACTTTCTTTTAAGTCTCTTTTCTGATACCCATAAATACAATCCAGCCCATCATGTGTAGAATCTCAGTATAGTTCCAGCAGGTCTGTGAAGGCATCATAGGTTCCTCTAAGAACTGCAAACCTTCCCAGACTTGGCCGTCCACTTAAACTGCACCGGACGAGGAGAGCGGCTGCAAAGATTCAGAGCTTAGGTGGGAGTATTTGTTTACGGGACAAGGGTTTGCTGTTTAAAAAGTGACTTAAAAGGAAAAACTGGCTGAAAGGAAGCTGCAAAAAGTCTAGTTATGAGTTTGCCATGTAAGGGACACAACTATTACATGCAGGGAAGGTGCTCCAATCACATCAGACTAGAATTAAACTCCCTATCTAGCATACATCATGTGAAGGACCTTAATGCAGCATCCCTGCACTGATTCATGCTATGGGATCTTTTTTGTTTCAGCAGGGACAGTGAAAATGGTCAGGGATGATTAGGTCCAATGCTAAGAAACTTTGAATGAAATGTGCACGTTTCACCTCCTAAAGAAAAAACTAAATGTGAATCCAGCAGCATGTTAAAGTAAAAATGTCTAGAGCGTTTCACACATTAGATGAGCAAACCTGGCAGCGGTTTACCACAAAAGACTTGCAGCTGTAATCTGCAAAACATGTTACCTCAACACCATTAAAGGCAACACCTATTTATTTTGTTTTCCTTTGGTTTTCTAATCATGCACCACTTTACGCTTGCTTTCTACCCCAGTAAAACACACAAGTCTGTCTGGCTGCAATTTAAAAATGGGAAAATGTTTAAGGGCTGTGACTGATTGCAGTATGTTTTCCATGATGTCCCTCAGCATCATTGGAGGAAAAAAAATATGAGGATGGAGTAAAATCTTCATTTTTTTCAAAAACACTTTCTTCTCTCCTATACCACAGTGAGGATGTGACGTTCGAAGACTGTTTTTTTTTTTTCTGGGATGTGAGCATTGTTATATAGTTTTGCTCAGACTAGCAGGATCATGGACGTCTGCTCTCATCAGGAACGAAGAAGCTTCGTACCACAGGCTGCGGCTGACTCTGTTAGATCATGCTTTATACAGTTAACTTTTAAAACCACCTTTTATATTATCATTATTAAAATATGCAACACCCGCCAATTTTCCAGCACGGCCTGTAATTGCTACACATGCTGAGCTGCATGTGCCACATTAATATAATATGTCTCCTCTGTTGTCTGTAAACACACAGCAATCACAATACCCGACCCTTTCAGAAGCTTCCTCAGTGTCCACTAAGAAAAGCACCGTGTTCTCCTTTATTCACCAAGCCGCTGTGCAGCACTTACACTCAGACACATTACATGTGACACCTCCAGCTCAGACTGACCCCTGTGTTACAAGTGTGCGCCTGTGAGCAGCAGTATGAGTCATTAGCGTGCGGCTGTGCCTTTGAATCACTTTGAGGAAAATGCTTGTTAGGCTTCCAGCGAGCTTCACATGATGGGGACGATCAGGACACAAACCCAAAATGACTCACCCTGTCTTCCCTACAGGCAGACAAGTTATACCTCTGCATCTTTTTATTTGGGAAAACACACTCAGTTCAAGAGCTCTTTTTTAAATGTGTAATATTGTTATAAAAACACCTTAGAGGAACTTTGTAGAGCAGATTCAGCATAATAATCCTGTAAAAAAAAAAAATCTGCTTCCAGCTTATTTCATTGCCAGTTTTCCGTTTAGGTGAGCTGCAACCTGACCACAAACCGTCCCATGAGCCAGACCTACTCATCTTTAGATGTGGAAAAATAAACAAGATGTGAAATGCACTTTTTGATGCTGCAACATCAGATTTATGCTTTCAGTTTCAGCCAGGAGGAAGCGAAGCATCAAGGGCTGCAGGTAGACTCTAATGCTTCTGTGGAGAACAAAAATACCTTATGGAAAATAACAGCATGTTCTGAGAATCCATTACACTATTTATAGTTTCATACAGCTGTCCGTCACTTATTCCCACTTTTTTCCTCTTATGCAACATTTCAGCTGCAGCTACCTGCTCTGCTGCAATGATCACATTTGAATCCGTTCCCCATTTAGTATTTGATATTCTGCTTATTAATTGAACTGCATCATCCAGTTTAGCTTTAAGGGTTCTAGAGATTATGAAGTTAGCATTTCATTCCCTTACCTGCGGCAGAAAGCTGTGCTGATGCTATTAAGTTTGTTAGTTTTTTTTGTGTGGCTATTTTCCTATTTAAACAACTTTTCCCCTGGCAAACACTGCTGCTTGTGTCAACCTGCCTTGTCTCATGCTTGTCAGTCCGCCTTAAGTCCACAAAGCCGTAAATCTGCAGTTTTCAGCAGACTGTCATTTGTGCAGCAGATGATGAGGATACATTTCTGGAAACGATCGTGGCAGACTCATGGTCAGCTGATCATCCAGATCTAGTCAGAGGAATTTGTCAGTGTATTTTTATCTACCGGTATTTATTATTTTTCTCGGAGGGCAGAGGTTCTTCTAAAAATCCACAATGTAAAAACTGTCTATTTTTATTGAAAGTGTTGCCCTACAGTGCAAAACTCCCACAATCATTTAACTGAATATCAATAAACCTGCATAGCTATTTTTTTATAAGCTGTACTTCATAAAAGTCTGCACCGGCATACCGGTTTCACCTCTATGAGGAAAGCTGCTTTTTGCTGAAGGCCACAATAGCCTCAACTTTGAATGTAGGAAGCCTTCGGTGTGCAGAGGCGTTCATAGTTGACGCAGACACATTGTGTCTGTGGTTAAGAAGGCGTCAAACTGAGCCAGTGTTTTTAGGAAAATGAAGTTAAAGCCTGCAGAGTTGATTTAATTGATAAGCAGTACCTGCAGACTTATTTCCTGCTAACTTTGGTTCAGTTTTTGATAGAAAGATAGGATATATATCGTTTTCATCTGAGGTTGTTTTAAATATGGAAATACGAGTTATATTTAGTAGTAGATCTGTGCCAAAAAAATAAGCAAACAATTCATTTTATTTGTAAGGTTTTGCAAAAAGAAAAAAAAAATCAACAAGCCCTCAGATAACAGTTCTGTCTGTTTTCCTCTCGTTACTTGCTTCATCGAATAATCTGAAAACTGTTGAATACGATGCATGTTCAGAAACAGTTCAAGCCCAGAATAACTTAAAGCTGCAGAGACCATCTCTGCTCCTGAATATGATGCTGAATATTGATCAGAGACCATATGATCTCACTGTGACTCTGACCTTTTGGGATATTGTGAGTTATGGATAAAAATGTGTTTTGTGAGATCATCGTGACCTTTTGCAAACACAACTAACCTGTGCCCTGTTTTCTCCAGGTACAAGGAGTTGATGACAGGAAAGGTTGCCAGAGAGATCATAGCTATTTTATGGATCCTGTCTTTTGTTATCGGCCTTATTCCCTTCTTTGGGTGGAACATGAAGGATTCACAGTGCAAGAACGAAAGCTTCAACTACACTAAGGGGTGCCCCTGCCTCTTCGAGAAAGTGGTGGACATGAAGTACATGGTGTACTTTAACTTCTTTGTGTGCGTGCTGGTGCCGCTGCTCATAATGCTGGTCATCTACGTGAAGATCTTCACCGTGGCCAGGAAGCAGCTGAGGCAGATCGAGCTCAAGTGCGTGGGCAACGGGGACAGCCAAAACCAAGGCCTGCTGCAGAAGGAGATCCGGGCCGCCAAATCCCTCTCCATCATCGTTGGACTCTTCGCCCTCTGCTGGCTGCCCGTCCACATCCTCAACTGCCTCACGCTGTTCTACAGCGGGCTGCAGAGGCCAGATCTCGTCATGTACGTGGCCATCATTCTGTCGCACGCCAACTCAGCGGTCAACCCGATCATCTACGCTTACCGCATCCAGGACTTTAGGAATACCTTCCGCAAAATCCTGGCCAAGCACTTCCTCTGCCACAAGGAGGAGCTTTACCTCAGCTCCAACGGCAGCAGGCGGAACAGAGACCAGATCAAGATGACTATCGATCCTTTGCTATAGAGGACTGTATCGACATCATTGTCTTGAGTTTCTAATGTTTACAGAACAATGTGAAGATGAACCGATGTCAATCCCCCTTGAATGTAGACTATTTATGATTCGGGTTGGGGGTGGGGACTGTGAATTGTTTAGAAAGTCTTAAATAACTTGTTTTTACTGAAAGAGTTTTAATTGGTAAATAGTTGAGGCTAACTGGATTTGTAATACTTTGCGGAGGATCCAAAACTAAGAAGCTATTTATTGTTCTGAATTCCCCCTGTTCCAACTACAAACACTCTTTTTGTGCCCTGCTGTTTTTATACTCCCAACATTCAGTGCCAGTGTTAAAATTATTTATTTATTACAAATCATGTCTTTTGAGAATGTAATGATCAAAAAAATGTGTGTGTGTGTGCAAGCGTGGCTAGATCTGTACTTGTGGAGCTAAACAAAGGTACAGTGGTAGTAATCCTTACCTGTGGGTGTTCTGCTGCTCACAGACCTTTCAAATGAAATCATCTTCCTTCATCCCTTTGTTGAGAGCAGGAATAGTTCTTTTCAGCCTGAATTTATTGATACATTTAATTAGGAAGGAGGCCTTAAGGGTGAAAGGGTCCATCTTTGCATATCATCCATTAGTAAACGCTTCTCTTAGATAAGCGCACCTCATTATTTCTTAAACAAGTGCCAAGTTTGTAAAGAGCTAAAAGGTTCATTTAAAGAGGTGGTTTAGCATTTTAGCTATAAAATTCAGCTCAAAAGAACAGCAAATTGCATTTAAGACCTTTTAAAGCGTATTGTTATTCAAACTGGAGACCTGTATATCCTGCATGAATGACAATAACATGCATCTGGTTCCAAAAACTCCTGTGCTTTTCCATTTTCATTACCTGATGTTAAGACCTTTAAAAGCTGATCGTTACTGCCATATTGGTGAAATTTGTCATTGCAATTGTGTGTAACAATGAAATTTGTCTTCTGTATTGAACCCATCCAGAGCTTGGAGTGCCTGGGGAGAAACCTGGGGAAATGAGAGTGGCAGTCTGTTGGGTCTTTACTGGCTACCTGCAGCCTTTTCAGAAACTAAAACAAGTGACAGTTAAAAACATTTATCCAGGATGGACGCCATGCTTGATTTATAGAGTTCAAAACATGAAAACATACATTTATAAACAGTCACGGAAAAACTATTTTGGACAACCTTTTTTTGTTCAGGTAATATACCTTTAAAACAAGAAATTAAAAGAAAAGGTATAATCAAAATTTGGGACTATATATATAATGCAAGACATTCCTCAATTAAGAACGTTTGCATGGAGAATGTCAACATTTTAAAGGTTTTAGGCCTAAATTGAGATTATAGTATTTGCATTACTAATTAAGCATGTGTAAAGAATTCTGGTAAAAATGTAATAACTGTGGTAAATGACTGTTGGGATCTTTAAGTTTTAGAGATTAGCTTCTCCTGGATTTTAAAGCTGATGGCTAATCTGAACAACACAATTCCACTATTAACTTTAAAAAACACTAAGCTGTGTATTTTGGTTCTTTATACAATTCAGTGGCAAAAATGTCAAAGTATTTCAGACAAACACTGTTTAATCAAATGCTTCACATCTATTCTGTTCTTTGCTTGGAAGACAAATGATTTAATTTTAGAGAATCTACAATCATGTTCAGTGAGAATCAATCTTTCCCAGTCAGAGAAACTTTCTAAAATATGAGTAATGCACTTTATAATTTAAATTAGGTCCTCAGCATGTTTTAAAGGGAAAATCATTACTAGCACATCACAAGGTAATTGACAGAAATGAATGTTATCTGGAAAGAACTACAGGATCTAAATATCTAATAGTTCAGGTAAACTCAGCTTTACAGAACCCTAAATAGCCATTACATTGCATACATACGTTTTTAAATAATTAATCATACTATTCATCAATTAATTTAGTAATAAAATCATTAACTTGAGTATTTAGAATCTAAAACAAGTTATTTGCTGAGTGAGCATCCCACTCAAAGCAGGAATTCAGTCCAGATAGATTAAATTATTGTTAATTGCAGCTCTTTTTCTAAGTAAATTATTAATGGCAGCAGTGTGATCAATGGTTATGGTGTTTGGAGGAACCCTGATGTGTTTTTATCTTTAGCTGCAGGACCAGCTAATCCAGATTTAGCTAATATAGAAAAGAACTCTTTTAATATAAAACAGAACCTTTTTCAAAATGCAATGCGTTTTGACTTTATGAACGTAGAAATAAGACACTTTTTGCATTGTCTTTTAACCACCCTTTTGTCTATTCCACAGGAAATGGTTAGGGTGTCTGATTCTAACTCTCAGAGGAAAGTTCGTTCAGCCTCAAACTCACCTTCGGTTTCATTACCCTCATATAAGCTCAGGAAGTGGAGAACAGGTTGAACCTTGTATAGTGATTTTGCTTTGGCACAGAGACTTTTAGCTGCTTTATACTGAACCACATGATGAGACTTCAAATCACTGGTCCGTTACATAACCCCCCCCCCCATCAGCCAGGCTTCAGTCGCACCCCCTGCAGAGGCTTACATAAGACTCCACAGCTGTCAGTCCTCTGGGTATATGAGTAATGCTTTCCTCAACCCTTCCCCAACAGTCACTCCTAAAAGTCCAAGAAATTAAATATTTATTAAGAAAAAAAAATCATTTTAATCATTTAAGTATAAAACACTGATGGACCTCAACTAAGCCGAACAATGTCAGGGGGTCCGTTCCACAAAGCAGGTTTACAGAAAACTCTTTCTAGACCCGAAATCAGGAAAGTTTGCCATCTCAAAAAGAGAGTTTCCTCAACCTCTGTTACCATAGTAACCTTCTCCCATGAGCCAACCTGTTCAGGAGCAGGTTTTCCTCAAACTCAAGTGTCCTCTGTCTCCGCTCTCCTTAAAGCCAATCACGTTTTATTTCCTGGTTTAATCAGAACACTTCTAGTGTAGTTTTGTGCAAAAAATAAAAAGGAAATCAGTCACTGCATCATTTGTTAGACACAAACATAGCATGTCCTTTAGACACTCCAATCAAAGAATGAGTGGCATTACCGGTAATTCGCAGAAAAAATATTTATAGGGAGAGGGTCATCAGACGTTCTTTCATATTCAGAAAGTTATATTTATACTGTTTCGCCTCACAATCCATCACGACAATCCTGACCTTATCCTTCCTCATATTTGCAGCATTACACAGACATCTTTAACAGGGATTAGACAGAACTTGACGACAGCCACTTAGTATTTACTGTGTAATGGAAGACCGGATCAAACTGAGGATGAACCCCATGAGATGATGCACCGGTTAGAACATTTTTATACTTCATCTTCACCTGCTGACAAGTGATTTCACATAAATAGAATATATTGATCCACTACTTTTCAAAAAGTAGTTTTCCGCTATGTTTTTTTTTCTTTTTTTTTTCGGGTTATACCAGGCTATGGCAGGCCGTTAACATATTTATTAGTCTGAAAAGGTATCTGTGATATCTGAAATACATTTTGCCTTGTCAAAATAAACCTTTTTAAGAAAAAACAAACATTCTGGATGTCTAGAAACAAATTTCAGATCTCAATATTCATTATTGTTACTGGACATATTTTGATTAGGAAGAAATTTATTTCAGATATGAACAGTCTGCTGATAAATGTCTAAACGGCCTATTAAAACGTATAAAGATTTCCAGGCATATGAAACTTAATTCTTACTAAAACAATATTTTCTTTTTACTTTCTGAAATTCAGTTTCTGCTGCAAAAATGTAATTTGGGAAATCTATCAGAGTTCCAAATAGACATGTGTTTTTGATAAGAAAGAATCTTATTTTAGTGATCTACAAATGGCACAACAGAGCGGAGAGTGTTTTAATTGAGCGAACCTACTCAGAGTTGATCAAACTAATTCATAGCAGCCTTTGTGAAATCGAAAACTCACCAAAGGTTGGAAACTCGAATTCCTCAATTCAGAGTTGAGGATTTGAGTCAACTTTGTTAAACCTGTTTGTGAAACGGATCTGAGGTGTGCCAACACAAACCAGTGAAGCAGATAGTAAATATCGTTAAACATATAGGCACTATGATATGAAGAAAAGCTTTACAGCTGCAGGAGAGGCTGTTTTATGAACTAACAGACTGTTCAGATCACCTGGGAGTCTTCACTACACATATGAACAATGCTGACATTCTATTTTACCGTTTTATGCGCTTCATCGGTGTTCTGACGTGGAGCGCTGGGTCTGTGCTGCCGTTCTATCTTTCTGCATTTGTTGGTTTTCCTCCTCTGTCTGACTTCAAGGGCTAAAAACACAGGAGTGCCACAACGTTTGGGGCCATTCCAAAGGAGACGTCTAAACTGTAACCTTATCTAATTTTGTCTTTGTTGACTTTTGTGTGACAATAAGTACTGTAGGTGTCCGGCTTCCTGCTCGATGTCAAACTGTTGCCTTTCTATTTTATTTTAAAAGTAATACTGCCAATGGCAAGTTCAACATTCCTTCACTTCATTCCCAAGTTCCTGTTTGTAAGTGTGCTATTTTGTTGTTACTAATCAGGAAAATGCCTCCACTGTGGTCAAGCTGATGTCCAACTTTCTCTCCAGAGGCACTTTGTTCGTTCAACAAAACTACAGCCGATGTTGCTATTTAACATGATGCAATCTGTATGTATGGTGAATTATTTTGTTAATAAAGGCAATGTTTATATTGGTAAGATTGGATTTTATTCCCACATTTTAAATAATGATTTATATTTAGTAGCTGTGCATGAGAAGGAAATGATAGCCGTGCAATAGAAGTTAGGAAATGACCTCAGTGTCCAGATGTTCTTACTCCCTAACCGATGGAGCTTCAGACAGAAAGCAACTAAAAATAAAGCTGCCAGTATTTGAGATGAAGAACATTACTAGAAGAAAAAACAGTAACATCCGTGGTGTTTCAGATAACAGAAACCAGGCCAGTGTTTCAGGGATGTAGACAGGGAACCGGCTCCGTTTTCTGGTCCGCTCCCTGTTACTGGGCCCCGGTGCCGCTGAGCAGTGCAGACATCTGCTGATCAGAGACAGTCTCCTGCTGAGTCACAGCCATAGCCTGGCACAGGTAGATGGCCAGGATGTGTTTGCACTGAGGGAAAAAAAATAAATAAAAGACAAAATCATCACACAGATACCGGAAGCAAAATGATTAATGTAACGGATATGAAGCTGTAATGAGAGTCCTTAGTAAGTCCCACTAAAACGCCTCATCAAAGAAACCCTTAGTCTTAGAGTGTGAGTCACACAGCAAATGCCAGACTAATTTCAGATATCAGTCCAGATCTAAATGTACATCAGCAGCGTAAATGATGGCAGGAGTTATTGGACTTTATTAATTCCTAGAAGCTTGCTATATTCAAGGCCTTATTGCTGGATTACAGCAGTTTAACAGCTTTTTATTACGGTCCCGACAGATGCTCTAAAATAACAGCTGGCTGTTGGAACAGGACAATCTTCAACCTGCTGGCCAGCCAAATGGGAAAAAAAAAAAAAAATGTTTTTTCTAATCACTAAAGAAGCGTTAGGATAATTATCATTGATGATGTGTGAATTTATAACACCTTAATATTAGCTGCCTGTTGCGTGTTCGAACTGATGTTTTCCACAATAGTTTATCTAATTATGACAGTTCCTCTGTCTGGATATACAGTTATAATCTTCATTCTGCATGTGGCAAAGATTTGGAAATGGAATGAGAGCAGTCTCCTTCAGCTAAGAACAAAGTGTAATATTTTGATAAGGCTGGAACCATGGATGTCTACTCATCTGCTAATGATGTGATGATGTGGCAAACTGGAATTTTATAAAATGGCTTTTCAACTGTTAATCGGGGCCACTTAATGAGAGGTGAGCCCAGAATTGAGCAGCTGCCTTCTGTAAACTCTAAGCAACTTCTCTGAAACGTGACTAGTTTCAATATCAAATCGGATGTTCGAAATAAATTTAGAAGAAGACACGAAACAGAAGCTGTTTAGAAAGAAAACTATTTCCCACAGCATGTGGGCACAGATCCTAGATTCAAGGTGCATGAGAAAGAGAGAGAGCGAGACTTTCAGCAGGTAACAGCAAGGCTGAAAACGGTAGAAAAATGTTGTGCCGTTCACTGATAGTGATGCTAAATATGCCACTTGCAAATTTTAAAGAAGTATTTTAGAGGATTTCAAACTCTACACTCACAGCTATTGTTGCATTTTGTTCTGATTAAGCAACTGTCAATTGAAAAAAATATATATCAAAACTAGCCTGAAAAATTCTGATCACTTCATTACTAGTTTTCAACCTCAAGTCGTCACTTGAGTTTTCCTCAACTCTAAAATGTACGGTGGCTTAAGTTGATCACTTCTGTAACCTTTTCCTTGTGAATTTTAAACTTTTTATTGTTTGATTACAGTTTCTGCCGAAGCAGGTCTGCTCTCAGTATGGAAGGGCTGAAGATTTTGGAGCTGCTCGTACAAGAGCTCAGCTTTTTATCCTCTGACCTACTTCTCTGAACAAAATGGACCTGGTCCATACTGCAATGAGCCGAGCCAAGTTAGTCTACATGTTCCCTGAATGGACTCTGTGACTCCAGCTGCTTAGAACATAAAAAAATACACAAAAGAGTGAGTCCCTTTCCTAAGCCTGACTTTAGTAGTCGTGTTGAAGATGTTCTGCTGTCCTTCTTTTTTCATGGGGAGTGGTATTAATGTTCCTGATGTGCTCATGGGGAGTCTCCATGCTCTGCTGCAGCTCTTCGTTTCTCACACTGATTTTAGCTGCATTCTCCAGGGAGAACAATCAACCCCGCAGGCAGAGAAGGAGTAGAGCTTGTTTGTTTCAAGATATTCAGGGAGAGACCGAAGGGGAGACACCCATCAGTGACCAGACAAAAATACAACCCAACCACAACGCATCTGTGCACACACTGCAGGGTGTGCTTCGTCTCAGTTGACAGGCCAAAGGTTTTTCTCCAAGATGCGTGCTTCACTGAGACGACAGCGAGGCAGAGAAACAGGTTTTTAACATCTGTAAACGTTTCTGTACACAATGTACAATGCAGTGATGTTATCGCAGGTATTTTTAGAGTTCAGCTTAAATGTAAGCAGAAAAACGAAGCTTCCTTTAAGAACTACAGGTTCCTTAAAATAGTAAACTCCCCTGAAGAACAAGGGGATAAACAGCTGTTCCTTTGTTGGAACATCTTGTAATAAATTGTTGAGTCTTTGACACCAAAATACTGAAAAACAAGTATTTTAAAAGAAAAATCTTTAAGATTTTAACATCTAGCCTCCAAACATTTTTTTTAATCTGGATCTAAACATTAAAGGGAGTTAGTTACCACAGGATTTTTGTAAGATGCAAGTTCAAAAGATAAATCAAAATCATGTTAAAAGGGAGTGATAGAGAGAGCCAAAATTGGTATCTGGCATGCCAGTATTGGTAATGGTATAAACCAGTTACC
>NW_015150803.1:562146-576474 GCF_000732505.1 Cyprinodon variegatus
ACTGGCATAATCCGGTGGGAAAAGCCATTCCCCAACTGGCATAAACTGGTTCGCAAAGTGGCATATGCCAGTTCCCAACTGGCATAAGCCGGTTTGCAACTGGTATAAGTTGGTTCTTAACTGGCATAATCCGGTGGGAAAAGCCATTCCCCAACTGGCATAAACTGGTTCGCAAAGTGGCATATGCCAGTTGGGAACTGGCATATGCCACTTTTGGCTCCAGGTGCTGCTGTTAAAAGGAGCAGCCTGCTGAGACAGCTTCATGTTTGCAATGTTTGTTTATAAATACATGCATTGGATGTTTAGAAACAGAGGTGCAGGAATATTGATGAGCTGACTCACTAGTTATTCAAAGTATTTATAAATTCTTAATATCTCTCGAGTATGGTAAGGAAATAACACACTAATACCTGTAATATTGAGTTACAGGTATTAGTGTTTTTGCTTTCAACTAATTTGTGTAACTGACCCTTTTTTGGGAAACTCACCAGCAGCCCTTGGTTTCTGCGTAGAACAGTATAGGTGAAAGCCGGGCAGGGGCAGTAGTGGCAGGACAAGAAGCAAGTGTATAAACGACCCGAGCCTCCAACTACCTGCAAAGAATTCATGCAAACTAGATTAAGACTTGACTACGTACGGTTGTATATTTGCCTTTTGCCGCCGGTTCTACATGAAAACAAGCCTCTGTTTGGTTGAATAGCTGGGAGAAGGCGGGTAACTCATCACAGCCTTTTATATATCAGCACACATATTGGTTTAGCTGCAGGAATCATCAAAAGATTGAAGAAGTCATAAAAAATCAAATTTTCTTCCCCTTTTTAGCTCTTGTTCCTAGTCTCACATCTTTCCCACTTTTATACAGCAGCTTGCAAAAGTTTCCGTAACCCTCGAACTTTTAAATATTTTGTCACATTACGACCAAAAGAAATTAATCTTACGTGGAATCTTGTGAAAGATCAACACAAAGTCGTATAGAATTGTGAATTAGAACGAAAATTGTACATGATATAGAAAAAAAATTCAATTCAAAAACTAAATAAAATGCAGTGTGAAAAAGTATTCAGCCCCCTTTTCACCGACTACAACCAACCGCCCTCAGAAGTAGCTTTATGATTGCTAATGACTGAAAAGAGTCCCACTGCGTGTGTGATCTCTGTCAGGGCCTCAGAGGTCTGGTTAGAGAATATCGGGGTGCAAACAGCATCATAAAGTCCTTTTATGATGCTGTCAGACAGGTTAGGGATAAAGTTGTGGAGATGTTTAAAACAGAATTAGGCTAATAAAAGCTTCTTTTCTTAATTCTTAAGATTTCTTCAGATTGATCTGTGATGCGTTGCTGTTTAAGCCTACTTCATGTTGTCAGGCAGGTTCTACATCCCCAGAAGAATCGACCAGTTAAACTGAACAAAATGACAACTTATTTTAAATCTGATTCAAAAAGTGAGATAATATTTTAAAAGGGTATTTTGTACGTTTTTAATATAAAATATATTTGAAAAGATCTTTCAAATAGCCCTTTTATTTGAACCTTTACGACTAAACCATTGTTTGATGCGCATACTAACACATCAGTAGTTCAGCGCAGATGCATCTATAAGTCTATAGCCTATTTTACTGAATTTACTTTAGGTCAGCAGTTCCTGTGCTGTTTGGCAGATGTGAAATCCAGCTCGTCCATGCTGAACGGGTCTGACCTAGCAAACAATCGAAGCCTTATATTCAAGATGGATCTTATTTTTCTCTAAATAACCTAATAATCCTTTAAAAGTGTGACATTTTGTATTAATATAGGCTTATCTCTGTTTTTAGATGCACTAATCTACATTTTTTTCACCTCTGATCCAACTCCAATGCCTGAATTTGGACGTATGCAGATAGCAATACCTTTCTAATACCAGAGCTCTGTTTGCTTTAACGATCATCATTACTGTAGATTTTTTACTAGACTGTCATTATCTCCAGTCTGCAAGCATTATGTAAGAATGCACACAAGTATAACCCAAAAGGCATTTACGATTAGCAAAAGCGAGTCATAAAATCAGGTAATTCATGTAAACAGGACCCGTTCTATTCTGAAAATAAATATGCAGCTTTATGGATTCAGAAGAGGTAAACCTTTCTACTGTTCTAGAGATTTTGAATTTAACATTAACTCATCGTAGAAATAGACAAAATCGATCTGCCGCTGTGGATCAGGCCCAATATTATTATTATGATTCTTAACTTAGAATTTTCCTCAATATTGGGAATTTCACTGTTACTAAAAGCCGATTTGAGCACATCTACTGTAGTTGTCTGACAACCTCAACAGGGGCTACTTCTATAATTTTTCCCTTTTCCACTCTATACATTTTTGCTCATGTGAATTATTTAGTTGTCTGTTTGTGTTCAGGTCAGAGTCATAATGTCACATCCTGCTAAGAAACGTTTGGCAGCAGCTGGCTGAACTGTTTAAACCTTCAGTTTGTGCTGGTCTTTTTTTTCCCCCACTCTGGGTTAATTGTTTATAATTAGGATTTTAATTTTCAATAATATAAACAAAAAAAAAACATCAGCTTAAATAACTCCTTATTTTTAAAGATTATGTTTTTATTTCTCTCATTTCTAGGGAGTCATTTCTAATGTTCACTACTGCATATAAAGTTGAGATGTCAGGCAATCTTCTCCATCCTCATCATTGCCCATGAGTTATTCAGAAGAGAGGGTGTAGAAATCATGTAATTTTAAATAACCTCCACGAGAACATCTAATGGGCCTGGCTGACGGAGCGTCGTGTCCACCATGTCGGCTTTTCTCTCCCAGCTCCGGACAGTGATTTAAGTGCCTCTCTCATGCTTGTGAGAGCGAATGAGGACATCAAGTTGGCAAATTAGCATGACACTGCACTATAACTTAAGCCTATCGAACTTGGTACCATTATTCCACTGAGTAACAATAAATTACCTTCCCCTACGACCTGCTGAAGTCAAAAACAGCTCATTTGTTCAGCCTGACACTTCATTATAAATAAGGCACAAAAGAGAAAATTACATGGACTCTAGCAGATGGGTGAAGATGAATAAACCCCCATGAATACTGGAATGAGGAGGGAATGGGTGGGAACTGAAACAAGCAGGGCTAAGACTTTCTAAAGAGGTAGGCTTATTGAGAGGCAGCTCACACTGTCGCTCTTTTGGTTTTCTGTTGGCTGTGAAGAAATGTTGCTCTGCTGCAGCTCACACAGCGGCCCTAGCAGCTAATATCATCAAACCATACAGGAACACGCAGACATGGATCCACGGTTGTTTAGAAAAGCCAATACATCAATGTTTGGCAGGTGTTGGCGGCGCATAGAGCTGGGGTTAGACCCACATAAGAACCCTTAAAAGATGGATGCTATGATTCAGAGGACCAAGACCTGAGAGATGGAACCTCAACGCCAAACATGGCTTGCTGTTAAATATTACAGGGATCCTACATCACAGCTGTATGCTGTTAATCTACATCTATGCATTATGATTCATCACTGATCAGATATACTTGTTGACTTGTATATAAGCCTTTCTATGACAAAAGAAAAGGCAAATTTAAATTTTTTTAAACAAAGAGCCATAGATAAACATGGCTGAAATATATCTTACATGCATGAGTAAATATATCATTATAATGTAACATAGACCATTGTAGTATAAACAATCAAATCTGATCTTTTGAAAAAAAAAAAAGAAAAAAAAAAAAAGAGAATATTTAAAACATTTTGACATATTGGCAGCTCTGGCTAAAAGAACAACCAACCCAGAAAGGTAATAAAGCTAAAAATGTACAACAAACTATATACATCTTGCATTTAACATGACAAAGACTTATTTTCTGTAAATATTCTCAATTCAAAACCCTTTGAGAATAATTAATAAACATTAAATTGAGCATTTAACAGATTTCTACCATTTAAAATTAGCAATATTTTTTTCTGAACCCTTGTGTATCGAGTTAATGTTGACTCACATCCCTTTTTAGGATTGAGTAAAACTATAACTAGCTTAATTTGCAAAATAAGCAATGACTTACATAAATTGAACCAAATAAAAATAGAGAAACAGGGAGGAAAAGAGAAACTGAGGACAGAATAATCACCCACTTTAACTAATCCAAAGTGGACTGGATTAAGATATTATATCAGGAAAAAAGCCACGATTCATCATCCCATAGTGTGGAATGCATCACTTATTATACTGACACAAAATCTCTCATTTTGCAGTATGAGTAAAGCTATTAGGTAGAAAAGTTTATCTTTTTCTATCTGCTTTTATTTTCATGCTGTTTTATTTTATATTCTTCAAGTGTTACACAGACGGTATTTCCGTTTATGCTTCTGTTTCTGAGCTGACGTGGTTTACCATTCCTTATGTAAAGGTCAGTGGATGTTGGTAATGAGATAAGGTGAAAATCCAAGCAGTGAAATGCCAAGTTCTCATGAGTTATTCATCCCCTTAGCGGAAATAGACTGAGAGACTAACCGTAATATGAGAAATTCACCACAATCTACCAGGAAAAACAAAAAAAACATCAGATATCAACAGGACGCTGGGAAAATTGTGTATTTATTCAATTAGCTGTCTTCTATTCCAGTTAATCCATAGTAAATAAATGACTGTAATTTTAATCTCTGCGTAATCTTCTGTATGTAGATGAATCGTCGATGGCTTTTTTAAAGGATGGAACTAAGTTCTGAGAAATGTCACAGTTTGATTTATTTGCTAAAAGTTCAGTGCAGCTTTCTAAGTTGGATACTGTCCAACGATGATGTACCCTGAGCTGAAACATACATCCTGCTGTCCAGCTTAAAAGATCAGAGCTGTCAGAGCACAACTTCGGATCCTCAAAGCACCGTTTTCACCCACTCCGTGAAAGCGCTTCCAGTGGCTCATTAAATTTACCTCACCACAGTCTTAGAGGAGTTTAGGTTAAATAAACATGTTTTTAAATACATACTCCTAATAAGAGAAAAATAAAAGGCTGCTTGGCTGAAGAAAAGGCAAAACAACTCATTAAGAAGCACATATGGGTGCTAAATCAAAAGATAAAAGAGAATAGACCAAATATATTTTCTGTAACTCCATATACGAGGTTTGTTCAATAAATAATGCCCCTGGCCCACTTCCAGATGTTTGATTGAGCTGAAATTTTGCATGTGATGTTATTCAAATCTCTATAGATTAGGTAGAAAATTACAGCTCTGAACTATTTGTGGTTTCTGATTTACAGGTGTTTGAACTGAGTAAAGTCTGAAATGGAGCCTTTTGAGTGTCGAGCAGCGATCCGGTTTTTCTATTGGAAAGGACTCGCACCACGGGAGACTTGATGAGATTAAAGCAACTTATGGTGATGATGGCCATTATATGACCTTGCAAAATTTTTACAAGGTTATTTAATGGGAAATTATCACTATAAGTTACTTTCATTTGATCAAAAGTCCCATTGTGTGTGTCCTTTCAAATGCAAAAACTCAGACCTGACTCAGTTTTAACACCTGTAAATCAGAAACCACAATTAGTTCAGAGCTGTAATTTGCTATTTAATCTATAGAAATTTAAATAACATCACATGCAAAATTTCAGCTCGATCAAACATCTGGAAGTGGGCCAGGGGCATTACTTACTGAACGCCCGTCGTACATCCACACATTACACCGTGTAACGCTCTAAACACTCCTTTCTTGTTGAGGGATGGTACATCAGCTGGCCCATATGTGAATTTTTTGTATTGGTATCGGCCGATATGTTCATGTAATGTAATTTATTAATGCAGTGGTTCCTAAACTGGGGGGGTAGAAGTGTAATTGTAGGCAGATGAATAAATGATCCAATTTGACATTTTTATTTATTGATAAATATTAAAATCTGTTAAACGGAAAAACAAACAGCTAAACTTAAAAACATTGCGCCATAAAGGTGGTGGTTTGAGATTTACAGTATATTATATACACTGTAATTAACCAGCATTGAGATTAAGGGGGCGCAGAAAAAGTTTTTGCTAACAAAACGTGGACCCATAAAGTAATGTTTGGCAACCACTACATCAGCCATGCCTTGAGATCACATAAAGTCCCAATTCTATTTAATAATCTTTAGTTTGATTCGTTACTAAATTTTTTTTTAAAGTTTCTTGTGTAATATTTCCAATCATTTTTATCATGTAACTGGAAGAAGAAAAAATAAAATCAGCTTCAAGAATCAGCCTCAAAGTATCGGCAGTACAAATCGGGAATCAGTTAGAATGACGTTAAAATAATCGGGATCGGCCTAAAAAAAACTGAATCGGTCAATCTCTAATTTCAACAATGATGTTCAAACAAATAAGCTGGGTTTTTTGGAAACCTTGTGAAACTGTGCTAATAATAGGAACAAAAAGGAAACATCTGTTCTGTGGCGACAAGTCGACAGCTTTTAAAAGGGAAAGAGTAAAAACTTCTGTTCATATTCGGCAGCAAAAAGCAGCCAGCCTTGAGAGGAACGAATTATCCAAATAGAACCAAACCCACCTTCCTGTTTGGTTGCATTGTAATAAAACGGCTCCCATTGCTATTTTTATAGAAGCCTGAAGGAGTTTACAGGAAATCTGGGGCACAACGACCATAAAGGTAATGGATGGCATCGATTCTCCCACCACAAGCAATCTACGCCCTGCTGACAGACAAGACTCAGAGGATGGAGAATTTTTTTTTCCTTTTTCAGAGAAATGCAGTTGAAATGTGGGATTTAGAAGAAGTGTTAATATCCCACCTGTCTCTTCTTGCTTTAAACTGGATAATTTGTTTAGAACTGTGTGAATTATTTTTATATAAATTCAAAATTTATCCGAGACTTTTTCACTCTTTTATTTAACAGGACAAAATAAAAAATTTCAAATTCACAAACAAATCAGACTCAACTTTATTTTATTTTTCTATTTACATTCTCTAGAGTGTTCATATCTGATGTGTTTACTCACAGCTATAAAACCATCATGACTAACTTTAATAATTATTCACAACTTTCTGTTAAAAGTACAATATGAAAAAAAAATAGTAAGATTTAACTAATAGATAAATAAAAAAAAAAACTGTAAACAAATGTCTTTCTTATATTTAACATACTTTTCCATTCTAACCCAGAACAAGATGATTTAAGGATGTCACTATTTCAATTCTGTGAGCTAAATTATAGAGATTGGGAAAATTAATTTCAAAAGTCTAACTTAATTCATTTTTTTTTTAGTTTATACAATAATTTATTCTAAATGCAGCTTAAATTGTATATCTGTCTCATAATCGTCACAGGTACTTATAAAAATGAGCAGCATGGGCTTCAGGGTTTCATTGTTTTCTTTTTCTTTGTTCTGGCTGAGAAACAGACTGTTTAGCATTTATATTGCTGTAAAGTGCCACAGTAATTAATGTCGGAAGTGAGTCATTAATTTGTTCAGGTTTTCATCATTAAAACAAGTTCTTTAACACAAGTTTCTAGTTTATTTTCTAAATAGAACAAAACATCTTTTCCATAGCTATTATTTTCTTTATATTTATTCTAACCATACTAATCAACACAACACCTATTTAATTAAAAACATCCAACAGAGCTTGAATAAAGCACTTTTCATAACCATTAACTGAAGCTTTACTCTTGATGGTTAAAAACAATCGTTTATTGGATGAATGTCTGATAGGAGAACAGCTGGAATTCATTATATGTTTACTTAGAAAGCTGCTACGCTACAACGCCATCGACCCATCCATCTCACTCTCCTTTACATCACCACTAGTTATCCAGAAACAAAGACACTTGAAGTCCCTCAGGACGTCCAGAGATGGATCCCAGATGCTAAGCTGTCCATCTTTCTTTATGCTATGAAAACCGAAGACTCAGACCTGGAGGTGCTGCTGACTCTGGGTTCAAACGACTCTAGGAGGAGATAAAGCTCATTATTTGAAGTTAGCAAAAATCAGATCGCCTAACCTGCTAGACAGATAATTGATCAGCCTGATTTCTTTAATTTTGGTTGATCAACCAACAGTCGGATAAGTCAATTTAATCTACATAAGGAAAGGTCTGAGAATCAGCCGCAGTCTATGCTTTAAGCTTTGATGACACTCCTCTTAGTGTGCAATTAAAACTAGCTTGTCTTGTTTAACTAGAACTGTTTCATATTTACATAAATTAAGAGGAGAACCTTAAGGACATATTAGGATCTTATGTCACCTGTCAGCGCTGTTCATTAAAGAAATCTGGCTCCGCAAAAATCGGCAACATGAGTTTTTTAAAAGATGGGCCAGAACAATGCAAAAATACAGCTGCACTTAATTTTTTTTGATGAGTAAAATTAATAATTGCTTGATACGTAAATAACTGCATCAAGCCTGATTGATTCATTTACATTCATTCAGCTAATATTTCTATAGAATTATACAAGTTTTCACTTTTTTTCCCCCAAAATTTTTTCACTTTACTACAATAAACTTCAATGAATTTCAATAGGATGTAAGATGACAGACTGACACGAAGTGGAAGAGAAATTAAATAAATTCGCATATATAGACTTTTTCTCTGATACCGCTAAATAAAACCCAGAGCCATCAACTCCCATTAAAACTCCCGTAATAAACAGATTCCACCTTTATGTTATGTATCATCTGTATAAATCCAGATGTTCTGTTTGGCATGGTTGTGGTCTTGTTGAAATTGAAGGAAGGCTTCAGGCTTTGGGGGTTCTTAGGTCAGGAGGTATCAATCACCTCATTACAAGACGCCAAAACTCACATACAAGATTTTAGGAACAAAAGGAAGAAAATACAAAGACAATGGAAAACTTTTAAGAGGAAGAGAAGGAGAAGAAAAGAGTGAAAGGTAAAGAAATACTAAAAAAAAAAACACTAGAAACACAGGAAAGAAAAAGAAGGGAGAGGAAGACGGTGGAAATGGAATAAACAGTAAATCAATAAATGCAAGTATGTCCTGTTAAAATCTCTGTATCTCTATATTTGACCTGCTGTTTTGTGTTTAGTCTTCTAATTTCAGAGGGCCCCATGTCTGCCTTCACCTTGGGCCTCAAACCTCTTAAATCCGCAACTGTCACCCTGAACCCAGCACCTCTACTATGAAACACAGGGGAGGCTCCATCATGGTGGGGGAAAACCTTCCTTCATCAGCATCCTGAGAGGATGGAAAGGTTAGAGGGAAGAAACAATTTCCAGCAGAACAATAATCCTAAACTTATAACCAGAGCTACAATAAAAACTGCTTAGATGAAAGTATATTTCAGTTTAAATTGGCCCAGTCAAAGTCCGAACCTCCCTCTTTTCTGCACAGAAGACTGACAGATAAACTCAGCCTGTATATTTGCAAACCTACAGCTGGTTTTACAGCTAATATTATAAACTGGAGGCTGAGACAGTTAAAAAAAAAAAAAAATATTTTGCAGTTTCTTTCTCTTTTAAATGTTTTGAAACCATTTATCATTTTCATCCCTCCTCACAACTAGATTTCACTAAATTCAGTTGATCAAATTTAAATCTAAAAACAATACAGCAAAGTTTTCATCAACACATAACACATTTGTTTCTGTAGAAGCTGTATAAATATTAAGAAAAACAAAGAACAATAAAAAGAATAATGAAAATTAAAAATCCAAACATCACCAATACAAAGAAAATGAGTGCAACATTAAAAAAGAGATATTAGCTTACACTTGAGATTTTTAAAGTTTAAAAAACAGAAAGAGAATGTGCTGGTCTGACCCTCAGCAGCATTTCATTCTACAATTTAGGAGCCAGAGCTGCAAAGGCTCTGTCTCCTCAGGATTTATAAAAGGTATTTAGGTCTGCTAAAAGCATCTGGTCAGATGATCTAAGAGGTGGCATATAAAGATGCAATACTTCCCACTAATTAAAAAGGGCTAAGATCACCCAAAGACTTAAAAAACAAACAAAAAATGGATTAAAAACTGAATAGGAAACCAGTGAGGGGAGTTATGTGCTCTGTTCACCTGTTAAAAGATCATGCAGCAGCATTTTGAACCGGCGATAATCGTGACAGCGCGGCCTGATTAACTCAGACCAGAAAAAAGCAAAGGATCGCTGTTTCTAAAAAGAAATAGTTTGACTTTCCACAGTCTCCTCAGCTGAAAGAAAGACAACCTGACCAGCCTGTTGACATGGTCGTCAAATATCTATTTTCAATCCTAAATCTTAGTGATGTGGAGAAAAAATCGTTGTGGTGATATATCATGATTTTTGGCTGATTGATATAATATCGATCTTTCAGAATCTAGTAAGGATTTCTTTTTTTTTAAACAAAAAAGAGTTTTACATAAAACTAGTGTTGCGCCAATGCCGTTTTTGGTCCAGATACCGATACCTGGCTGTGCAGTATCGGACGATACCGATACCATCTGTTTAAAATTGATGTGTGTGTATATATGAAGAACTACATACTACTTGGATGTAAAATAATTGTGAAGCAGGAAATAGACTAATACAAAGTGAATCCAGTAAAACCTTTTATTTCCTACCTGGAATGGGTGACAATAGTTGAATTGAATTTTAGCTCTCAAAATGGTATCGGTGCCCTATTTGTTGGTACTCGCTGATACCGATACCACAATTTTAGTGCTGGATTGGGGCTCTGCCTGATACTGGTATCGGTATCGGTGCAACACTACCTAAAACAATGAGTGAGAATGGGCCACCTCTGCCCCACCATTCTGGCAGATAGTGCTGTGGAGTCTTTTTGCTGTGAAGCGCAGCATCATATCTGTAGTTGATGCAGTGAAAATGGAAGACGTTGACTGACTCAAACCCCAAACAACATGAATACAAAAAAAGGAAATGATAAATATCTTCTGATGAACATATACAGCACTCGCTTTATTATCTATAAATACAATTTTGACAACAGGGAAAAATATCAAAATATACAGCGATATTGCAATAATATCATATTGTAACCCAAGTATTGTGACACGTACCGTATGGCAACACCCATGCCAATACTCACTACTAAATTCGTGAAGGCAGATTTTTTTAAATAGAGTTAAAAAACAAAAACAAAAAAAACAAAGGTGGGGATGTTTTTGGGACCACCAGATTTAAAAGCTATAGCTTCACTCTTTTTCATTCATGAAGGAACTAATATTAATAACATCAACATAAAAAATCAATATAAAGATCAAAGGAACTGTATTATACAGCTCTGTCCTCTTTCTGTATAAGACACACTCTATGTTGGTTTTATTGACTAAACAAAATGAAGCTGCTCTCCTCTTTGGGCTTGCATGTCTCAACACATCGCTGCTAGAGTCTCCCAAGGAGAACAATATGTCTGCAGAACCATGAATCAAAGTAGACAGTTTTGTAATATACTACTGAGTGAAGAACCAAATCAATCTAGCTGTCATTGTGCTGTTGTCATAGGGAAATGTTAAAGTCTTACATTTCTATGCTTGTGTTAATTCATGGTTCTTTGTTTTTTAATTCGATTTTAAATGGTTCTTTTAACATAAAATAACTAGTATTATTACTAATGTGTTCCGTTGAGTAGTGAAAATCGTGCATTGAAGAGAACTACAAACCCGACCTGAAAGGCTTTGCGGCCGCTGGGAGAAGACAGGCAGGTGACAGAGCGCTGGTCAACCAGGTCCAAAGCCTGCAAGGCACATGAGCCGAAGACAAATTTCAGCCTGCAAAGACAAGGAGAAAAAGGAAGCAAATTACTTCCATCTTTAAGCAAAAGTAACAATGCAAAACTATTCAATGTAAAGAGGTTGGAGGGTCAATAAAACATTCTTTTGTTTTTTTTTTCTTAAAGCCAACACTGCAAATAACTGATTTTTATTCAATGATTCTTCATAATTTTCTATAAATATCCAGCAATTTTTGATTATTTGGGACAATTTTGAATCTATTTGACACTTTGATCAGCTGATGCTGATCTTTTTGCATATTCTTTTTTCTCTTTAAAGCAACACTGTGTGATTTTTTTTTCCACAGGATTAAAAAGTCTTCTGTGTTTTCTGAATCTGATATTAGAGCAGACAGCCAAACCAAAACAACCATGGCAGGGGAGGAGGACACACGCGTAGCTGCTGCTATCACATCTGTTCAGACATTATTCTAGATTTCATCTTTGAAAGAGGAACAGCAAGAGCATTAAAGTGTAATTTCTGGTTTTCAGGCCAATATCATTTGTTAACGCGACTGCCTAAATCCAAGTTTGGTAGATGGACACTTTGTCCAATCAGCTCACTTAAATGACCCTCCTTTTCCTGAACACATTTGATGGAAATAATTTGTAAAACTAAAGCGTAACACATGAAATCCAAATCCAGATTAAAAGTGGTTGCTATTAAAGACTGCATAAAGTAGAAATAGCAATGTTCTTATTATCCTCATCTTGGTGCTGATGACTAGCTTAATTAGTCATTTAATTCACCTGTTTAACTCTGCCCAGTTTCTCATTTCTGCTCAACTGATCCACCTGCCTCTATTTAAGTTGTTTGCTCCCAGTCATCAGTGCCTAATTCATTTTGAGCCTTTGGTGTGAGAATCAGTCAAGCGTACCTGTATTCTGATTACCTGATCTTGATCTGTTCTACCTCTCGACCTCTGAGCCTGCCTGTTCCTGTTCTGATCTGTTTGCCTGACCTGCCTTCGGATTCTTACTGGATTCTACTTTTGGACTGTTCCTCCATCTGCCTCCTGACTTCGCCTTCTGGATTATCTGAATAGGNTCTCATTTCTGCTCAACTGATCCACCTGCCTCTATTTAAGTTGTTTGCTCCCAGTCATCAGGGCATAAATTATTTTAAGCCTTTGGTGTGAGAATTAATCTAGCGGACCTGTATTCTGATTACCCGACCTTGATCTGTTCTGCTCTCGACCTCTGAGCCTGCCTGTTCCTGTTCTGATCTGTTTGCCTGACCTGCCTTCGGATTCTTACTGGATTCTACTTTTGGACTGTTCCTCCATCTGCCTCCTGGGTTATTCTGCCTTCCATCGTCTGCTTGGATCTGATTTCCTGTCAGTTCTGTAATACTCAAGGCTTCGGCATCTGGAACTCTCTGTGCGGCAAACTGCTGCACCTTGTCTGCCGAGCGGCTGGAATTGCCCTGGTTTTCTTGGCACAGACTGTACTATAAACCAGGTTAGTGACTTACGTGTTCATATCATCCTCCGTCTGTCATCCTCCAGAGTTTCTTGCCTCAGATGCCGCAGCCACTGCTACTGCAAATCCGCAGCCTATTTATTTAATAAGAGCTTGTGTGTTTTGCTTGAATACTGGGTCTTCTGTTCTGAGTTGTAACACTTCGTTTTTCACACCACCAAAATATGTTTTATTAGTTACCTATCTGAATTGGGATGTGTTACAGCCCCTGGCCTTGTAAGACTGTGCAGGCTTTTTCTTATACAGGTTCAGCTCTGACAGAACTCCCTTGTTGGCTGCCTGAGGACTGCAGATGAGCAGTGACATGATTGGACCAGCAGAAGAGTGTCAAGCCAATCAGGGTGCTGATGAGGCCCACCTGCACCTTATAAAACGCTCCTGAAAAGCTTTCAGTTTGGGGACAGCTAGTAGGAAGGTTTTGATAAGCTGTTCCCCCATCTTGTTTTCTATCTATTTTTGGGAAGATAGAGCTCTTTGCCCTGGCTTGTATGTACTTTTCTTAGTCTGCTTTAGGTGGACTTGTTCAAGCTAGTAGCTTGTGTTTGGGAGGTTTGGTGCTCCCTTTGTCTTTTCATTTGGTTTGTTTTTGTGTTAAAACTTAGTCTGACTGGTTTTCGGTAGTTTGGAATTTTATTTGCTCTTAACCATTCTTGAATTTGTTTGCCCTTATCGTTTTTTGTTGTTTTGTTTCAACTGGGTTAAGCTATATTGTGTTTTGGGGCTGTTTAACCATCTTTTGTAATTAATAATTTTTACCTTCCCCCAAACTACTCCAGACACATTATTTATGTTGCCTCCCCAAGACCCCTAGACCTTGGGGCCGTAACAGGATGATTAAAAACACAAAAGAATATATATATATATAATATTAGTTTCCAAAAATAATGAAAAACAAAATGTTTTCTGAGGCTGTGTCCACTTAGACTGCTGAAACCACACCCATACGTTATTCTATTTCACAGCAACATGCTAAATATTATTTTTACATTCTGATTGCTAATGCAAGGGGATCAGTGGAAGCTACACAGCGTCCCTATGTTTTGGAGGAGGGAGGGGCTCACTCACTGTTTGCTGAAGACAGTAAACAATCTGAGTTCTATGTGTCGACAACAAAGTCTTCAATCAGACAAGAAAATGTTGCTAGATTTGTTGC
>NW_015150803.1:576748-602146 GCF_000732505.1 Cyprinodon variegatus
ATTTCTTGCCTAATATTCTGAAACAAAAATAAGATGAGCCAAGATTGCATCCTCCCCGTCTTTTAGCATCTGTTATTAGCTGTTAGCACTGTTCCAACAGCTATCATCCCTAAAATATTAGCCTTATTGTCCATTTAATAAAGAACATAGATCCTAATGGGAGTTCCTAAAGGTTGCTAACATGCTTCACAATAAACCAAGCCAAACGCTCAATAGGATGGAACAGATGTTTCCTACTTCCTGCCTGAAAGCAATGCTCTCGCTTGCTCTCTTGCAGCCAGAATGAACAACAGACATGCAGAAAAAAGGATTCCTATCTCTTTTCTCCTACTGAATGTGTTTTTATATATTCGTCCAATATCGAGAAAAGGCAACTTTCTTTTCCAGCTATAAAAACTTTTGTATGAAAATATGTTGGTGATGTTGACAGAATGAGGCGTTTACCGAATGGATCAGTGATTTTCCTGCGCAGATTATCCAATAGGGTTTCATTAGGTTGAAAAGAGGACGAACATAAGATTTTCCTGCCTTATGTTAAAATCTTTTTTTTTGCTCAAATTTTCATTTAAAAACAAATTTTTTTTTATTGTTTTAAGTTTGCAAGAAAATAAATAAATATGAGTCTGCAAACCTCCAGAGTAAAGAAATGAATAAATGCTATCAATAGAAAATGAAAAGAAGTAGGATGGGCATTGTGACTTTTTGAGAAACAGACAGCTGTATTGAACTAATATATTCATATTGCATCGGTTTATTTTAAAAAAAAGTCAAATATTTGCTGATGAATTTCAACAAACAGGGATTTTATCAGAGTGAGTCCATGAACTAGAAGTTTCCTGGTGAACAAACAGGATGTGACAGTGCCGCAGAGACAGAGAGCAGCCCTTCACTGACAGCAGGCCAGGAAACGTCTCCGTCATGACACACTGTCTCTGTCTCAACGTCACCTGGGGCAAACCAAGCAATAAAAATGCCTCATTTCTCCTACTTAGTGTGGTTTAGCACATGACATTGACTTGACTGAAATAGCATACACTCCCCTTTTTCGTCACGACTATGATCACACTGGATGACTGGTGCTAGTGGGAATCCCACAGAGGTCATTTACAAGCTTTTAAGAACCAACAGAAGTAAAAATGTTACTAAAGCTCATAAATAGCACCAAGTACAGGAACAAATGTATGAATTATCAGGAAAGTTGGTACTTACGCAATCAGAAGATCATCTGGAACTGCAAAAAGATAAAAAAAAAAGACCTGTTTTAAAATGTGACAAACTACTATTTTTTTAATGAGACATAAAACCAAGTAAAGTAACTGGGATATAAAAAACAAATGCAAATCCTCTGTGTGATGACTGTGTTTTATTTTGGAGCAGAGAGAAAACTGGTGGAAAATGCTCTGTATTCAGCAGCTGGACATTCTGCATTTGCAAAATCTACCTAAAATATCTAAATACTATGTAGTAAATAATATAATCTAGCTCAAGTTCAGGCAAAAAAATAACACATCAACTGATTTGTAAAAACAATTAATCGCATAAGTTTGATTTGGGCAACAGAGATGCTCGAAGACATCAGTTAGC
This sequence comes from Cyprinodon variegatus, assembly GCF_000732505.1. Taxonomy (NCBI): domain Eukaryota; kingdom Metazoa; phylum Chordata; class Actinopteri; order Cyprinodontiformes; family Cyprinodontidae; genus Cyprinodon; species Cyprinodon variegatus. The sequence continues at coordinate 578,333 of NW_015150803.1, forward strand.
ACAATCAGTTGGTGCAAAGATCAGTCGGCTGAAATGAATTACAAAACATCTTCAAGGAGGCAGCTTGATTTGGAGGATAAGAAAGAAAAACTTGTTGTTGATCAGCTATGGATAAAACAAGCAAAGAGCAAATAGAATTGATCAACCTTCAGAAATCATAGCATAGGGTGAGTAACTAACCCATTTTCCCTTATTGCTACCAGTTTAAGAGTCCCAAAAGTCACATGATCATTTATAAAAAAAAAAACATTGCATTTTAAAGTTTTATAAATGTCTGCTTTATAAAACACCTTTTTTAAAACAAAGATTGCAGGACAATGTAAAACATCCAAATTTTACAGCCAGAGAATGATTTTAGCTTGAAACTGAAGGAGTTCCTTTATGTGTCAAAAGCAGGCGCAAGAAGATAGCTCTCTATAGTGTTAAAGATCGGCTCTGTGTTTGCACCCTGATGCTCTATCTCTCCGGTTCTTTAACATAGAAAGAGATCACTCAGGACAATCTCTTTAAATAACACTTCATAACTTATATGTATTAAATAACCAGGAGATATGACAACAGATTCTGAGAGAAATTGTGATCCTACTCAGATCAGAGATGTTGCTTAGAGCTTACAGAAGGCAGCCGTTTCCCTTTGGGCTCACCTCTCAGGAAGTGGCCCCCATTAACAGTTAAAAAGGCATTTTATATAATTCCAGTCTGCCACATCATCACAGCATTACATCATACACGTTAGCAGATAAGGACACATCCATGGATCCAGCCTTATTAAAATATTACACTTCGTTCTTAGCTGAAGGAAACCGCTCTTATTCTATTTCCATATCTTTGCCACGTACAGAATGAAGATTATAACTGTATATCCAAACAGAGGAACTGTCTTAATTAGATTAAAACATCAGTTCTGACACGCAACAGGCAGCCAATACCAAGGTGTAATAAACTCACACATCTTCAATGATAATTATCCTAACTTTAACCTTACCTGAAAAAAAGTTTTAGGTAGAGTGACATTTATGTCTTTCTTTTTTTAGCCTGATTGTCTCAAATTAAGGAACCGAAGTTCTAATTGACTACAGGAAGCGGTGATGGACTGTGGACAGTTGAAGCAAAATGGGATTCAGTGATGAATCATGGCTCTGCATTAGGAAAGAAGGAAAAGCTAGATTTCTTTGTGCAACAAAACAGAAGATAAGAAAAATTTGTAGATTTCAACATTTATAGATGACCAGCTGCTATACTAGAACATTCGTAATAGAGAAAAATATTTTCTGTCTGTTGAATGTGGGCCTCAAACATCAGAAACCACAGGATCGACTACAGGTGGTGCAACAAGGTGGCAACTATGATGCTTTTTTAAGGTTCATCAGAGTTTTTCTCAAGAATAAATGTCTCCACATTGTTTTTTTCCTGAGAAATATTTTGCAAGGCCAGATAGTTCAGCGACCGAAAACAGTTTTGCATCATATTTATCTGGGTTTTGTTTTAGCACAGCCGAGTAAACATGCTGTAATAGTTGGCTGAATGAGTTAGCACAACATGGCCTAATGATAACAATGTCTCAGAAATTCATAAAGACAGAGAAAAAAAACATTAGCAAAGATATTTTAGAAAAATAAAGCAATTTAAAGAAAAGTGAAATAGAATGATAAATTGATAAAATTATCAATTTGAAATCAAACAACGGTAAAAGCTTAGTAATTATTATTATTAATGGTCTCATATAAAGGTTATTGCTGACAAAGATTTCTTATGGGTTTTGTTTGATCTTTTCAAATTGCTAAGAAATATTCTGATTCAATTAATGAAAGAAAAATTACCCTAAAATGTTTACAATCACTGTTTCACACAGAGCCAGGTGGGTTTGGTAGAGCTTTTTTCCCACTCTGAAATAAAATCTTGAGTTAAATCTGTTTACTCCATTAATCTTTGTCACATAAAATGTTTATCTAAAACATGAAGTGTGAACTGTTGGAGGGAGAATTAAAGTAAAAATTAATTATTTTTTCACAGCTCTAATGTATAAAGCTGTCTACTGTGTACAACAAAACTGTTTAAAACGTAAAGACTGGACAGAAAACAACAACGTTTAACTTCTATATGAAAATATGCCACATGTAATAATTGTGGAAGATTTTATAGATTCCTGCCTGCTGAATTGATGTTATAATTATAGCCTTTTCAAACAAAAGCTAGAGCCCAACATATAACCCAATGCAATAGCGCCCCCTACTTGTGAGATATTAAACTACAATAAACCACACAGCTGTAATGAAGCTACATTTTTCCCACTTTTGGAATGAGGAAAACATACGTTTAATTATTCAAATGAAAAGTAAACCGTGTACAAAGGCAGTTGAAACTCAATACACAAAGAGTAAATCTGCCAAGAGAAAGACGGGAAGTTGGCATTTCTGCGTAAGAGTCGGTTTTCAGTAAACCAGCCTAGCTAGCGCTATCCCAGAATATCCTCTCATGCCCTTTTCTTACTTTGAGTCGTCTCTCGATAGACTTTCTGGATATCTCTGAAAAGCTGTTCTGCCACTGCAGGTAAGAAGGACCGCATTTTCACACATTGTTTTGTTTCTGGCTCTACCGCACTTCATCAGCCAATAAGCGACGAGCATAATATTACGACTTCCGGTGTTTTAGAGCTGTGATGCTTTCCTTTCAAAGTAAAAGTCGTTGCAGGTCTCCAGATAAAGTTCACTGTTTCCGTACATGTTGATTTAACCCTTTATAGGGCACTCAGTGAAATACTTTGAAAATCCTAATTTTAAGCCAATAGTGTTATGGGAATCCAGGACACCTTTTTACCTTTGTAACATTCAAAAATATGGATATTTTGATGGCAAAAATGTATTTCACCTTGCCCAAATATATTTTAAAACAATAACAAAAGTGCTTCTATAAGAAAATCACAATAAACACTCTAAGAGTGAAAGAAACAAATTTTATTTGATACAACCATTGGCGTAAATATCGGTAAGCAGGGACTGCAGTTGCTTACGGCCCCCTACCTATAAGGGGCCCCTTCACTGACACCTAGTAGGCCCCCATCGGAATTAGGCAGTTATCATTAGACGGTTGGTAAAAAATACGCTCATATATGTTTCAAACCGTAATAAATATCTTAAAAGAACTACGTATTTGAGTATTTTATTTTTTACACTAAGACTTGGAATTATGGGTAATCCAGAGGTGTTGTACTTCATATGGAGCCCACTCAGATACTGTTGCTTACGGGCCTATTGTTTTGTCGTTATGCCATTGGGTACAACATAACCTTAGAGGCATTAATGCTGATACTGGCACTTACATTTTGTAGTTTATAAACCTAAATATAATTATTAACTAGGCTTCTTAACTTTTTAATTAGCTTTTTACCCGCTTTTCTTGAATTGTTTCTTTCAACTTAATTTACAGTAGGCAATATATCATTCAAGCGCTCATCTAATTGGTCAAATGCAATTGATCAAAAACGGTAACTTGGCCTATAAAGGGTTAAAACTGTAACATGATAAGTTTTAATACTCATTGGTAACTCTTATTTTATTGAAAAAGCAAGATTATACAATTTTTTTTTTAAATAACAAACCTAAATTTTAACAAGATGCAATTAAACTGAACCATAAATACTCACCTTACTTTCTAGCAAATGTAACTGTTTAGTAAAGCTCAGTTCCTTTTTAACATGTTGCTGCAAAGGGTTCTTTCTAGTATTGGTAAGATGCTGTTGTCAAAAGTTAACGGTGTGTTTGCCTAAACCATGCACTCAGTTTTAATTGGATGATGTGCCTTGTAAAGAAATTAAGTTTATTCATAAATGTTATTTACTTAGAAAAAGGAAATGGATCAAAGAATTTGGAGATACCTGTTTATTTATGCCGCAGCCATTGTCTTTGTTGGTGTTATTTGATGACAATAGTGTAAAAGCCATAGGTATAGTCCAGGTAATAAAACCTTTTTAAAATATAGAAAATAATCTGTGTGCAACTGTTGAAATTGGGAAAATTACCAGAGTGGTCAATAAAATCTCAACTCAGCAGATAGTTCAAGACAGTTCAATGATTTCCCCTAAAGGAATGTTTTTCTTGAAATTCAGAGTTTATTCATAAAAAATCAGAAGAAAGGACGAACAATTCGCTTTAAATAATGTATGTCAAATGAAATGTGGGAAATCAATCTCAAAATTGATTTATTTACCAATGCAATAAGAATCTTTTTGGTTCAAAGATTTTATGAAAATTTTTCATTTTCTCACCTTTAGCCATAGTTTGTGATGCATTTGCTTTTCTGTTGACCTCTACCAGATTTCGTGGGGTAAATACGGTGAAATTCTTCAGTAAAAAAATTTAAGCAGATATTAAAATTGATCCCTAATATTCTATCAAGTTTTAATCTAAGAATAAACATTTTTCTCTTTTAGTTATCTGTTCTGGACAATTCACATAAGGCAAGGTTCTCCTGGCTCCTGCCAGGGTTCTGAATTCATAGTTCATTTTCAATCATATTTAAAAATCTTAAAACAAGGTATAATAAAAATTGCTCTACTACTGATTTCCCCCATATTACACGATTCCTAATGAGCTTTAGCAATTTTCTAGCATGTTGTTTATACATTCTGTGCTCATGTCAGTCTGTTCTGTATGTAACTGAAGTGTGAGTTGTTAGGGGGAAAATGCAGCATAAATGGTTTCATATATTTTTAAAATCTCTAGTAGCCTTTATTTTAATTAATATTAAAGTAGGTAGACAGGAAAGATCAACAGGCCATGATTTGAAATAGCGGTGGCCAAGTCGAAGACCAAAGCCTCTGTACCTCACAGTTTTTCTTTACATTTTTCCAAATGTTCTATTAATATTTACAATAATTTTAAATCAATATTTTACTTGGTGTTTGTAGACATATATTGTTTTTTTTTTTAAACAAAGCCAGTGTACCATTCCTGAGCTGTATCCTATGGTTAAAAAAATAAAATAAAATCTTATTAGGTTAGAAAGGGGTGATAATGGTGTGGTGTAGGCATTAAACAGACCTGGTAAAAGCTGTCAGAAGATTTCCTAAGCAGCTTCTTGATGGAGGCATTTTGAAAACCATCACCTTTAGCAAACTCAGTAATTAAGGTTTCATTCTAACAGCTCCATAATTGATATGTTAAAATATCAGCTATAGCTCTCTTCCTTTGTGCAACTGTGCGAAACAAAAAAAGTGTTTAATAGAAGAAATGTGAAATGCAAAAATAAATTGCATACTGGTGGTCAGCCTGTTTATTCTGATAGACTGACATGCGTTATTACATATTCATTATACTGCAATCCATGACTTATTTAATAATGCAATAACTTGTCAGTAAAGATCCAAGTGACAGTTGCAAGAACACCTCAGCGACCAAGCATGATGACAGTGTGCAGTCAAAGATAAAATTCAAAGCAATCAATGAAAAGATGGCACATCTGTAAACCTACAGATCCGTCAGTGGTGGAGAACTGATCCACTTTATTCAATTGGTCTGAACTGTTGGATTAGCCTACTAAGAGACATTGTGCGATACAAATATTGCATTTTAACATCATAGGACACAAGGGGTTTCAAGTCTCACTTTGCAAAAATGATTCACCACGGTGTACTATTTAAAAGTTTTAAAAAAATAAACCAAAGACGCTCCAAATCATTTTCTTTTTTCGGCTTCATGTCGGATTTAAGATTCAAGTTTGTAAACTTTTTTCTTTTTTCTATCGCGGCGTCTGTAAACACAAAACATCCCTAAAAAAAAAAAAAAATAACAGGATGAGAAACAAAAAACAACAACAAAATAAATGTTTTTTTTGTTATTAAAATTAAAGGAGAGAATATCAAGTTTCAAGGTTGAATTTCCCAACTAAGCAAAGTGAAAAGCCAGAATACGGTGTTATACGGGGAAACCTTTGTGAAGTGAGCTACTGCTGTTTATGATGCTGATCAAACAGGAGTCGTCTCATAAGCTGTTGACAGACACAACGAAAGCAGATATTAAATTACAGAGATTCTGAATCACTGCGACAGCAAACTCTTAGACATTTGACGGTACCATGCACTTAAAACAGTAACTGATGCAGGTGTTAACACCAAAATATATTATGTACCAGCAGTCAAAGAAAGAGGAAGATCAGCTGCAAGGTTTTGATTGAGTGGTGGGGAGAAGTTAAAGCACATCTTAGTATAAATCCTGGGCTGGAGGTTGATTAAGTTACACAGCAGGTAGTATGCTTTCTGTTGTCCAAAGCCACAAAGCAAACAAAAAAAGTGCAACAATGGTGCAGAGCATTCTTTACGTTTGGTTAGATTCTGCGTTTTGTGTAACGAAAAGACATTTTTACACAGCTCAGATTGTTACAGACAGGACACAAAAAAAAGAGGGACTAGAGAAACTAATCCAAATACAACCAACGCATATCTCTGAGAAAAAAAAAAAAAAGTTTTTAAAGCTGCCTTCTCTCTTAACTCACAAGGCGTGGTGAAAATCATCCCTCAGGAAAGAAAAGAAAAAACAAAACGAAATCACATTTCAACAACGTGGGTTTTTTTTTTTTTTTAAGCAAGATCTATTTTGGACAGCTTGGAAAGTTAAACTGCAGTAATGTAACACGCTGTGTTGTCTGCTCTATTGAAATAAAGAAAATAAAAACAAGAAAAATAAAAACCACATTGGCTCACTTTCATCATTCAGACAGGGTCCAGGAGTAGTCATAACCATATCGTCTCCAGCAAGCTTATTTCAGACTCTTCACCGTTCTGCTATGACACCAGTGTTCTCAGCTTGTTGTGATGTCGTTTCTCTGTCACAACGGGGTGAGAAGATCCCTCCGCTGTCTGTTTATTGTACGGTCCGTGCATCAGCGCTGCTGCGGGGTTTTTGTCTGCACCTTTCAGGCCGGGGCGGCGCCAGAGGGTGATGTTTTAACCACAGGTCCGGTCTCTATTAGCGAAGCAAGGGTAAAGAAAGATTTCAGCAGGTGATATTGTTCATGTGGGAGGCCGCGGGCCGGTTGGGCCGGGGTTTTAGGAGAGCAGCTGTGTTATTAAAAGATTACACCACAGCTCTTCCAATTTAAAGTGGATCGATTTAAAAGCGACGTCGAAATAAGAAACAATCGAGTTAAGAAAAACACTGCAAAAAGGTCACTATTTACAAATGTTCTCGACAGGGTATATCTTTACAGAATCAGACAAAATTCAGAAATAGCTTCTTATGCTTCTTTTTACACATGAAAGAACTTCTTCAGCTTGACTGCGCCGTTCGTCGTCCCCTTTCCGACTATGTGAACTTCTCCAACAGACTTGGTTAGAGCTCCCGGAGCAAAATCCAACTCTTGCTCCGGAGAGCCCTGCCTGTTGCTTGCTGCTCCGAGCTAACAGCCAGGCGGCGCTGTAGCACCAAAACCAAAAAAAATAAAAACATGACGCCACCCTATCCGCTCCTCACTCGCAAAAAGAGTGAGGTTAGTTCTGGGAGAGGGGTGTGGGCAGAGCCGCCTGAGTGTGGGCAGTTCCCCTGGTATCTGGGCTTTCAGCCAGGTTCTGGTTCAGTCGTCACTGTCAGACAGGGTCTCGTACTGCTCTGACAGCAGAGGCTGCCACACTCTCTGCTGCCCGCCTGCTGGGGGCTGCTGCTGCTGCTGGCTCTGTATGGAGGGCGAGGCCATGGACGTGGGTGGTGTGTTCATCATCCGCATGGTCAGCGGGCTGTAATGAAACTGCATCGGACCTTTAGTGAAGAAGAGAGAAGAAGAATGAAAAACTATCACGGTCTTTTTTTCACAGGGGTCCAGTGAACGAGCAGCTCACCGGTGGACGAGGGCCGTTCGTCCCAGGTCCACTGAGGCTGGGTCTGTCTGTGATAATCCCCCTCAGAATGGACGGAGGACACTGACGAGGGACGCTCCCCTCCAGGGTAGGCCTGACCCAGGTTAGGTGACTTGGATTTCCGACTGTTTGCTTTGCTCTGCTTCTGTTTCCCTGTGGAGTCACACCAGCAGCCATTTACAAATCAGAGACAGAGGGGTGGGGGAATTATTATTAAAGATGTTAAAAACAAATCCTTAAATGCAGCTCTGTTTCCACAGCTGTAGGACAACACGCACAAAAATCACTTTTTAGGTTGTTACCGAGGACCTTTTATTGACTGCAACTAATTCTTAAATCTACTATGACGTCAGCCTAAACCGAATCAACACATTGTGTATCAATATCTGTTTTTACTGCTCGTAATCGGCGACTGCATTTAAATACTTTATATTATTGGTGTATTATTATCTCCACTAATAATCAGATGCATTTTCATTAGCAAATAACTTTACATAAGGCTAGTCACCCACTTATGAAGCGCCATGACAGTCCGCCATCTTTAAAGTACAGACGCCTGCGAGGGATAAAATAGTGCGAACCTGTGGAATAACAACACGTTTCCTCCGGCTGGAAGTTCAGGGTGACTGGGATGTGGTAAAGATCATTATGAGACGCTAACCAAACAATTAAGTCTGAACTACTGCAGCACAAAGCTGGACCGTGCAAATGCAGCAGCAGCAGCACAAAAAAACGGTCTCACCATCTCCAAGCTAGCGGAAAAGAAAACTTAAGACAATGAAAACAAAGCCATAACAGAAAAAAAGAAGTTAAACTTCGGGCCAGCCTTCTCCAGGTAGGAGCTAATGAAGGTGAAAGATTTTAAAAGGGAAGCTGAAGTTACCGTGTTACTTCTTGACAAGTAAATTAACTGTACTGCCTCAATTAGCATAAAACTAAGTTTTTCCATTCAGTTTAATTAGACAGTGTAACTCGTTACCATGGAAATCATAACAATAGATGCTGTAAACATATACCAATCCTGCTGGGACCGAATTGTAGGTTTCAGTTTATTGAAGGTCACATTTTATTTTTAGTTTATTTTTGTCACACTAGCTACCAGCTTTCACAGATTTTGCTTTACTTCAGATCACATGGTTACATCTACGTTGTTGAGGCTCTCTGACACACAGTGGCTACTGTTGCCGCAATACGTGTTAGAAGCAGCAACCTGCTAGGGTTTAGTGTTTGAGTGAAATATCCTTATTTCACTGCTACATGACAGTAATTTTTAAATATCACTTTAATCCTAAACATAATCCATAGCCCCAACCAAACAACTTAGCACTGAAAAAAATACTTTTTACTAGTAAAATGTGATGTTCTCGCTCATCTGTAAGTTCACTCACACAGAAACCCTTCCCTGAATAATAAAAAGACAAAACATTAATAAAGATTATTTAGAAAACATTATTTCTTAACCAGGAAGACATTTTTAATCATAAATTTGACCATTATCGTTTTTTTCTGCCCACTTTGTCATCTTTAAGAATTCATAAATTTTAAATAAATGTGCTTAGATTAAAAGTTGGATTTACACGCTTTCCTTGGGATATTAAGTCTCAATAAGGCGGCATACTTTGATTTTAATATTTCACATAGTAAATGTGGCCACATCTGAACTCAGGGTCTTAGTTTCTCTTGTGTTGGACCTACCCATACTGGGAGACGCGCTGGACTCCTGTCGGCTGTCGCTGCCTGTGCTGGACGCGTTGCCCGTGACAACGGCTCCTCCTCCTCCCTGATGCTCCTCCTGCCCCCCCTCCAAGCTGCCCATCAAAGCCTTGCGGATAATGTCCTCCAGGCCCAGGTTGCTGGCCGGGTCATTAAAAGACTGACTTCTCGGGTTGATGCTGCCTGCAGTTTACAAACAACATATCAGCAGTAAGAGAAGAAACTGCAATGAAAGGTTAAGTATCTCATCTTTGGCCATTTTTTTTGTGCCTACCGGAGGTGGTAACAGCAGGTAGATTGAAAATCTCTGTGCCAGGCTGAGCATTTCCTGCAATGCGATGAAAAAGTGTTTAGGGACAAATGGAAAAGAAGAGCGGATAGTATGAGATGTGCTCTAAGTGAGAAGAGTTGGAGGGAAAAATGAGGTTAAAGAAAAGTTAAGAGCAGACCCACTTACCAGCTTCAGAATCCCCAACACCAGAGGTGGAGTTTAACTTCCGAAAGATTTCCTGCTTTTTGGATTTCACCATCGGTGAGGTGCTCTCCAGCTTGGTGAAGAAAGAAGGCAGGTAGCTGGCGCTTCCGGGGGACCGCGAGTCACTCCTTGGAGAGCACAGAGGACAGACAGAGAGCAGCTGAGGCAGCAGGCCTTTCTGACGACACAGTTTCAGCTACAGGTGGAGGAAACCATCCTACAGGAAATCTACTTTACAAGTTGGTGCCATCAAATGTATAAAGATTGATTATTTAAATCTAAGCTTCAGTTAACACAATGATTTTTAAGAAAATTTCTGATTTTGTCCAGAATCAGCCAGGATCTCTAAAAGTTTTCTCATTTGTGTTTAAAATGAAGGCTATAAATGTCTTGCTAGAGGCGGCCTTTAAACTGCATACCTGATCTCAGAGCTGTCCGTGTCTCGCCTCTGGGATGGAGGCCCTCCAGCCTCCTGTTTGTCCATGCCCTGGTACCCCTGCGGAGGAGAAATGGGTTCGTAGTTCTCCATCTGCCTGCCTCCTCGCTCTGGAGACTTACCGGGCCTGAAGGAAAAAAAATAATTTAAGCCATATTTGAGGAGTATAAATGTCTCCTGTATTTTACTTTAATAATGGAATACCTGGCCCTCGACTTATCCGAGGCGTTTTCTGGAGAAACCCTGCTGGAGGGTCTCTGGTGGTGCGGAGCCTGGTTCTCAGGACTGTAGCGGCTGGGGGCTTTGACCCGACTTGAAGACGACACCGGTGGGATGGAGCTCTGGAATGTGGAGGGAGCTGAAGAGGAGACTGGGGGGTCTTGATTCCTGGCAAAGTCTTGGGTAATTATATGCTGTGTTCCAGAGACAGACAAAAAACAAAACAGGTTAGAATTAGGGGTAAAACTGGGAAAACGAATAAATAATCTGTTTGATTTCCATCTTTACAGACTATTTTCTTTAACATTTTGGTTGAATTCAACTCTAAAAAGTTCTGATAAGTTTAAAACTGTCAGCTTGTGCATTTCTATTATTTTTCATTACTGTGATCGAGGAGTGAAAGGAGGTGCTGCCTCACTTCCTTTACGTATAGCTACCAGTTTAAGACTGATGTCACAGGAATGAACCAGGTGAGCAGAGGGACAGAAAAGCAGTTTAGGTCTGCTTTAGGTTTGGCATTGGTTGAAGTTCAGTATGTTTCAATGTCTAATGTAATGGTAACACTCAGAGTTATTTTGTTACCATCAATCAGCTGAAAATATAAATATGACCCATTTACCAACATTCAGACTATTTTTTAGGGCCTGCACCTATTGATTATTGTAGGACTCCATTAATCTATTGATATGTTTTCCAATTAGTCTAAAAGGAGATATTTTAGTAAATGTATAAATAAATATTTGGTATATTGAAAAAAGAACATTATTTTGCATTCCAAATTAACTACAAATGGCAAAACATGTTAAAAAATCGGTACATGTACATAATATACACTATATATACATTTAATTGTATATATTTTAAGTTAATAAAGGTTTCTAGTTTATATTTGCAGATTTTTGTCTTATTTACTGCCGTTATTTTTCAGCAAATGGCCTATTTACAGTCATTGTACCTTTATTCTAGGCAACGATCTCATTACCAAATTATTTAAGTATTTTAATTGGACATGTTTGTCTGGTAAAGTACCTTGAGAAGACATTTTAAATGTAAATAAAAAGATATAAAACCTTTATGCTAAGTGGAAACAAAACTTTTGACTTTAAATTTACCCCAAAAATAAAGCTAAAATCTTTCATACATTTCAATATCTTCATTATATTTTCTTGTGCTAAAAATAATTTAATCTCTTACCGAAATGTGGTCAGCCAAGGTCATGACTCTGTGTGTTTTGGGGACCTGTGAGTAGCCGTCTGCCTGGGAGGAGGGGGGCTGCGGGGGCTCTACAGGCTGCCGGTATCGGCCCATCTCGTAGGTCCGCATGCCAACTGCAAGGTCGAACAGGGACACGAACGTCTCATTAAACTCATGACGTTGAAGTGAGAGGTGATGAACTGCAAAGTTCATGCTTCAGGCTATAAGTAGCTGCTCTACATTTGCTGGGAGGCGGCTCAAATAACACGGTGCAGACTGCTGACCGAGCAGTCCGACATCAGGATGCCCGGTCTTTAGCAGTCTGCTTGTGAGCTCTATAACTTTCCCAGCTGATTATCCCACACAGCTGGTGGAGACATGTTTTATGATCAAATTTTTTATGATCAAATTAAAAACAGTTTTTTGTCTTCCCACCTGCTGCTTGCTGTTGTGCGTCTTCCGCTTTGTCTTGCTGGGGCTGAACTGGAGAGCTAGCAGGACTTATGACCTCAATGGCTCCTCCAGCAGTGTTATCATACCGATTCGATGACACTGCAATAGAAAGTACAAACACAAGGGTAAAGTTTCACATATAAAGATAAAAGGAAGGGAGCCTAGTCACTTCTACTTCTAATTAAATTATGGCACCTTGTCAGCTAACTGAGTTACTGTTAATCACTTCACCTTGTTTCCTTTTATTTGTTAGTAAAATAGCAGCTTTTCTTTATTTACTGCAACAAGACCTGAGGTACAGCATAGCCTATGCACAACATGAGAAAACAAGTAATGAAGCGAAGAAACCTCAAGCGGAGGAATAAATAAAGAGAACTCTGAGATTATATATAAAAAATGCAAACAAATATCAAACACCAAGAAGGATAACTGACATGAATCCAATACGAATGCTGGTGTTCATTTAAAGCTGGAGCTACAGCTTTACCAGTTGACAAACATGTGAGTAAGTTGGCCAGCAGATGGCGATGGCGCACAGCAAAGTTTATGCCTGCCAATTCCACATTTTCAGGTTCAGAAAGGACAAAGTAAACACTGTCAGAGCAAAAGTCTGTCTTTAAGGTTTTTGCTTTCAAATGAAGTTAAGGTTTTTGCTGGTTTTTAATAGACGTATGTGACCAGGCTCCTTCAGAGGAGTTCATATCTGTTCTTCAGATGCTGATTCACCGTTTAAATTTAAATTTCAGAGACACTCACGGCTGCTGGAAGAGTCGGAGCTCTGGGAGCCTCGTTCCCTTGACTCTTTGTCCGAGGCTATCTGCCGTGTGATGATGACATCGATAAAGTTGGCGGCTGTGATAGTCGTCTTTCCGTGAGTCCGAAGCTCCTCTTCAATGCGGGACTTTGTCTGAGGACCTTTCTCCTTACCCCCCGCCCCAGGGCTCTCGGCGTAAGCAGGATGGGGCTTTCCTCCGGGCAGAGACATGGTGTTATAGGGAGAGTGCAGGGATCGCCTTTCTGCTTCCTGCTGCTGCTGTTCAGAGTGGGTTGGCCCCCGCCGCGAAGCAGGGGAGGGAGACATGTTGTCATCCCGCTCATGTTTGCTCTCCTTAACCTTGCTTACGTCCATCTGAGGAGCGGAGGCCGCAGCGTCCACGAGTGCGGCCAGGGCATCAGCCGCAGTGCTGAAGCGTGAGCTGCTTGGTGACGCTGATGTTGCCACAGGCGGATGGGGTCTAAAGGCAAATGAGAGTATTTTTCCAGCGGTTCATTAAAGATGCTTCCACTTCAGGAAAAAGCTTTAAAAGAAAACTCATGAAAAATTGACAGGTTTAAAGTGAGTTCATGATGGAGCTGGTAAGATCTGTTCTGAACCTACATTAGAGAGGTGATGACACTCTTCCCCTGGAAGATGCTTGGCCGCTGCTGAACGACGACTTCCTGAGTCCTGAGGGATGGAGAGGGGGAATGCAGATAACCTCGACTCCCCGGCCGGCCCGGCTGCTCCGGGGCACCTTAATAAAGCGGAAAGATGAACTTTGCAGCTTTCCTCCAGAGATGACAAACAGAGCCACGGCTGGACGACGGCTCACCTCCACGCATGTATTCATTGGTGCGGTCCCTTTCCCGCTCTCGTTCTCTCATGTCCTGTTCCCTCTCCCTCTGTTGCTTTTCCAGGTCCTTCTCCTGTTGCTCTCTCACCCGCTCTCTCTCTGCGCTAGCAGCAAGGTGGGCTTGGTGGCCTGAAGAAAACAGGGACAACATAGACACAAAACTTCAAACTTCATACCAACATGACCTCTAACTCCTTGGATATTGTTACTTATGATGAGCTTGGCCAATAAAACAAAACAGTGAAAAAAGAGAAGGGTGTGGATTTTTCCGACCAACACTACGCTGTTAAACAGGGTACCATCTGAATACTGCATTTTTGCACCATATATATTCATTGCACTGCGCTGTACGTCCAAATAAATGCCTTTTTCCCACCAAGTCTCTCTTACACTGTTTATATTTGATCACTGCTGCACTTTATGAATGAAAATGTTCTTTTTCACCGCTAAGCTGCTGCTCATTTGCTGTCGGAAAGCTATATAAACAAAATTACCTTTTGTATACACTGTGTATACAAAACGACAATGAAAGTTGTCAAAGTCTGAATATGTCATCATTTCTCTTTTTCCTGATATCCCTAAATAAAATGTTGGATTATGTTCAACAGCAACATGGAGGCTGGGAGGAAGAGGGAAGCTTAATACGGAGAGATCCTGGATGAGATTCAACCTCCAGCAGGAGTACGACTGTCCATATATAGCCACATTCAAAATGGAATAGCTCTGATCAAGCTAATGTTAAAATGGCCTAGTCAAAGTACAGATCTAAATCTATTCATGAGTCTCAGGCATTATCTAAAAGCAGATTTTTACAGATGCTCCCCATCCAACCCTGAGGCTGAGCTATTCTTCAAAGAGGACTGGATGAACTTTTTCAGATGTGCAAAGGTGAGTGAAACATCCCACAAGAGACCTGCAGCTTTAACTGCACCAACAGGTGGGTCCAGAAAATGAATACAAAACACAACACAATCTAAGATGCCGTTTTAAAAGAAAGAAGTTAAAGAAAAATCCTGTATCAGTTTCCTTCAGCATCATCAATAGTTCCAACTGTGTGATGCTTTGGAAATATAGGAAACCGCTGCACTCAGAGCTGCACCCCAACCGCAGCAGAAAGATGAGCGCTCCTGCATTGTTATAGTTTAGAAAAACACAGTTGCTGCACACATGCATGCAGTGAGAGAGAAATCTGCAAATTTGGACACATGCAAAAGATTATGACTCTTTCCAGACAGTTAGGTATTTTTTGCAAATCTGCTGCTGATGCCCTTTAAAGCAGTAATGAGTTAGAAAGCCAGTATTCAGACTTAAAAGTTAAGAAATTAAACAAATGCAGGCAGAAATCTTAAAACTGTGAAACCAGAACTAGAGTGTAATTTCATTTCTTCCTGAACCGTTTAGACAGAAACTTCTTCATATGAATCCGTTCCCAGTGTGACCCCTGAGCTTTCTGAGCAGATGAGACTCGCCCTGAGTGTTTGTGGCAGTAGAAACAAGGGAAGACAGGGTGTAGGTTTGGGATAGGGAGGGGTCCTCACCTGGCGATATGGAGGTTGGGTTGAAAGCCCTAGGAGGGAAAGGGGGCTGAGCTCCAGAGAAGTAGGCGCTGCGTTCCAAAGTGGGAGTACCTGTTCCCCCAGGGTGAGGCAACAGGATAGTTGGAGGCATCTGGTTTAGATCAATATTCCCTTTTTACAGACAGAAGCAAAGGGCCAACGGTGAACAACAAGAACCGATCCATCAATTTCTGAAACTATGTAAACACTGAGCTGTCACCCATCACCTTCATCCCAAATACACTTTGATTAGAAAGCAACAGGGCTGCACGGAGCGGAATAGAGGCAACCACTCAGCAAATGGAGATTTTTTGAGTTCTACGTCCGATTCAATGAAAGAGTAAGAAGCCAAATGAGTTGCAGCCCCGATTGAATGAGCAAATCAGCTGAATTAGGACACTTATAAAGGTCATTTGCTTCTGGGCGTCTGCAAAAGGTAGCCACTACTTCACAAGCACACAGTTTGCATACTACTAGAGTCTGCCGGTAAACGTACCTCGAGGGGTATACGGGATGGCAACAGTTTGTTCCCGTGGCGACAGTCCTCTGGCCATGTCAGGCCGAGGGATGACTTGCATCTGCTGCGAGGTGATATAATCATTGAAGATGGTCTGCCGCGTGTTTTCCACAGTGTACAGCGGGTAGTTGTGGTAGCCTGTCGGTGAGGGCTGCCTGGAGAACATGAACGCTGCTGCAGAAGAACAAAAACGGAACAATGAATATGAAGAGAAGGCTCCATCGCTGACGTAAATCGCTGAAAGAGATCCGGTATACCTGATGACTATGAATTACACCACCTGATCTGCTTTCATCAGTTTGCTCACATTTAAAGACCTGCTTTTTTATTTATAGCTGAAGTGGAAAAAAGTATCAAATCATTAAACACCGTACCAGGATCCAGCCCTCTGTGGCGGAAGGCCAGCGTAGGGTCCAGGTGTGGGGGCAGGTGGGTTTGATACACCTCTCCAGGAACCACAGGCCGGTGGTGGGGGTCAAAAGGGCTGTGGGAGGCGACAGGGTCGCCCACTGACACGGGGGACTTGGATGGGATGCTGTCCCTCTGCGTCGGGGTCATGGCGCTCTTTCTGTCATGCCCAGCAGATTTGGAAGAGCTCATGCCCCCTTCATGGAGAAACAGACTCGATGAGTTGATAGAACGATCTAACACCATATCCTCGCAGAGAAAGCACCAAATTAACAATCCGTTGCACCATTTAACGATGACAGAACTTACCTTCAGAGGTCCGGACCAGCAGAGGGGATCCTCTGGAAACAGGGTTGGTGCTGTAGTTGACGGGGGTCCGTCGAGCGCTGTTGTCTTCATACATACTGGGGCTGTGCTGGGATTTGCTGGCCTCCTGGTGGGTGGAGCGCAGGACGGACGCAGTGCTGTTGACCACAGAATGCCGCACCGCCTTGCTCTCCTCGTACTTGGCTCGCTCCATGGCCTCCAGCTGAGGCATGCTGTGGGGAAGCTTGCTGGGGCTGGTGATCAGGGACTTGACATTGTGTTTAATGGTGGGTTGGCTCATGGAGTAATTCTGCTGAGGAGAGGACACAGCGTTAAAGAGAACAAACCCAACGATAAGAAATGTGCTGGTTCATTGCGTTACAGCCGCATCTCAATAAATCAGAATATCATCAGAGTTTTTTTACATTTCAATGGATTTGATTTGTAAACTGACTTAATGTTTTCCACAAACCTGAGAGCTGGTGCCCTCTATCACCCTCCTGTCTGGCAGTTCAGGAGTTTTGCACAAGTCCTGTCCAGGTTGGTCCTGTCTGGGGATTTCGTGAATGGAGCGTCCCCTCTCTTTGATCGTGTTGACTCCTTCGTACGGCTTGCCTTTGCCAATAACCTCTTCAAACGTCCGGATAGGTGGGCTTTCTGTTTTTATCCGCTTGTATTTCACAGCATCCTCATAAACGTCAGCAGTAGTTCTCGGCGTCCCTGAAAAAAGGTTTTTAAAAAATAAGAAAAAAAAACCACCAAAAACTTCAGCCTTGATTCATTCCTGATGCAAGAAACTTCAAATGTTTGCCAGATTTACGGCTCTCCACCTTGCATTATGGATCCAGGGATCAGAGGTCTTTCCTTGGAGTCTCCATGATGCCCTTCTCTTGGTAGAGCTCTGCTAATCAAGCCTGTGAACAAAGAATTACTCATTAAAAATTAGAAAATACATTTATAGTACTCTCAGATGCTCCTAAACTAGCAGCCTTAAGCCCCAAGTTACTTCATTAGGATACTATGTGAAGCAGCTAGGGCAAAATTGCAAAGTAAAAGTAAAATGAAACAGCTTTAAATATTTCTTTACAAATAATCTGAATAGTGCGGAGTAAATCTCTAAACAGCCTCCAAGCTGCTGCTTTGCAGAACCACCTTCCACTCTAGTTGCAGCCTGTGGACTTTATTCACCAACTTTGGTTTTCTAGAGACTAAAATTCTTCATAATTCCTCTTTGTGAAAATAACAAACAGACTTGTGGGAAAAATGTTAAGATCTTTTATATTTTATAATCATTCCAAGACCAGGCGTAATCTAGATGGAAATTCACGGAGGGCTTTGATATTCAACAAGAGGATGTTATCGGATGTGTAGAAAAGGAGAAGACCAGGCATCCTTACATCTAGGGCTGGGCGATAAACCGGATTTTGTATCGTTACCGTGATTCACTACGATAACCGGCGACAATATCCCCATGTCGGAAAAATAATAAAATTAATTCTGCCGTTTTTTTTCCCGTGTCCAAGGATGGCTGGTATTTCCTTTCCCTTTAAGACGCGGGAGCATGTGTGTTATCACGTGACTCCGCCGATCCAGTCAGAAGCGTAAACAAAGAGAAATGGCGGATGAGCCCATTAAAGAAGCGTGTAACACAGCTGTAAATGAAACTACATCATTTAATCCTGTGTAGCCGAGTGAGAGCAGAGATGAAGCTGAGTGCGCAGAGAAGTGAAGAGCGCATTGTCAGAGTTGAGCGAGCGGCAGACCAGTTTTGAGCCAGGGTGTGCGAATTTAAACGATGCACATTGTTCTCACTGCACGGCAAGTTCAGTAGCACCAAAATTACGCCATAGATGTTGAACAAAATCATGAAATGCAAGGTTTGTCTGAAAACTGTAAGGAGTACCCAAAGAAACACATCCAACCTCCACCCCTACAGCACAACCACGCTGTTGAGTTCTAAGATGTGCAAAAGGCTCCATTAGCTTTGCGCAACAACATTTGCAAAAGAGGTAACATTTTTCTCCTGTTCAATGAGACACTGTTAAATGTTTAAAGCTGAATGGGTGCAAGACTTTAATAGTTAAAAGAAACTA
This sequence comes from Cyprinodon variegatus, assembly GCF_000732505.1. Lineage (NCBI taxonomy): Eukaryota > Metazoa > Chordata > Actinopteri > Cyprinodontiformes > Cyprinodontidae > Cyprinodon > Cyprinodon variegatus. The sequence continues at coordinate 597,162 of NW_015150803.1, forward strand.
ATATGTAATGTGCTTTATTCAATATAAAAAATAATTTATATTTATCAAGGTAAAACTTTTCAATTTATCGTGATATTGATTTGAGGTCATATCGCCCAGCCCTGCTTAGATCATGTGGGGCTGCTTTGGAAGATGTGGTCAGGAGCCTGAAAGGGGAGTGGAGAGCAAGTAAAATGGATAAATTCTGTATTAGTGAAACCTGGTTTCCACCTCGGCTCCTGGCTTCTGCTTTGGTTATTTGCCCTGTTTCTCCCCATCATCTCTGACCAGCTATGTTCATGAAAAGAAGCAACCACTGCCGTATTTTCCTGTGGGGATCATCACAATATGAACGACTAGTTTTCCTGTTTTTTTTTTTTCAGTATTTTATTGTCATTATGCTGTCACAAGTAAAGAGCAACAAAATGAACTCTCAGCATTTAACCCATTCCCCCCTTTGGGAGCAGTGGGCTGCCATTATGCTGCACCCGGGGAGCAGTGTCGGGGTAAAGAGTCCCCATGAACTCCAACATGAACTCACTCAGGGTTTTAGTCGACCCCTTGTTTCTTGTTTTTAGTCACTTAAAAACATCTAATTTTTATAACCCTTTGAGTTAAATTTTTTAATCTCTTCACTTAGTGAGTATTTTAACATATATTTCATATCTTCGCTTCATCTTTAAAGTCGTAGAGAAGTGGCTGTTCCAACCGTTGCATTTTCGAATTCTCCCGAGTGGTGACCGAGTCAGACTAATAACAGACCAAAACATTTTCTTTTTTTTTTTTTTTTCTTAAACTAAGATAAACGCGAAATTTTTATTTTTTTTTTTGTATAATTGCTGCTCTGTCAGCTAAAAACATGTTTAAAAGTCTCTATACACCAGTTAAATATTGATGGATTACTAAATTAGATGCTGATTAATTGTGATTAATAACAATTAATCTGACTGTTTCAGTGCTAAACCCATCACTCTATGATCACCATGGTTTACCGTTATGGTGAAGTTTTATATGATTTAAAGTCCAAGGGAAACGGCCATTCCAACCGTTCTCCCGAATTCTCCAGAGTGGTGCACGACTTTACACCAGTGAATAAAGTGAATGTGATTGGTCGTTTATCAAGGGGTCGAGATTATTGTGGCGGGAGGTTCGCAAGCATGCTTGGTTGTGGCCGGTGTCTCAGAAGCATTTTGCTAACCAGTTAGCAACTTAGTGCTAGTAGGTTCCCAATGGGAAATTCCATTGGGACCAAGAACTATTAAATTGGTGACTTAGCAACGACACTGTCAAGGAACGCTATGGACAGAGGAAACACAGAGTTTTGTGTCGAATGTCGTGGATGAGTCTCCTCCGTCATACATTTTTTATTTAGAGGAGGAAAGCAGGGACGAAGTTGTTATGGAAGAAGACGCCAGGGCAGCAGAAGCTTGTTTTGGTGTATAAGGCTTACAGCCGTACATGTTTGAGCCCTTGCCTCATAACGCTGCCAGTTCTGTTAGCTCTACGCCTGCTGAAGACACAGACGTCCATCCCTGTGAACACTGTGATGTAGCTCAATGGTTAAGTAAATAATGATTCTTATTTCTTATTTCAACCGTTGCGTATATTAGCTGCAAAATATGAATCAAAATCCTATGACCGAAAAAATTAGATTAACAGATGACCGTTGATATATGATTGGCCGAATTTAGGTGTACAAGCTGACGTATGACTAACTGGCCTGCATAAGATAACGGGGGAAAAAACAACAGATTTTAAGAAAGGATTTTTTTTTTTTTTATATAGTAATTTTCTAAATTATGGGACAATATCGTCTGATAAAGAGTACATTTACATACATGTTTGAGCCAGAATGCTTAGACATTTAAATATGACTTCCCTACGACTTTAAATATTTGTTCTACTTTTGCTTTGGTGAGGTTTCTGATCTATCTATCTGAGCTGTGGATGTCTGATGTCCATCCTGTTGGTTGGACTAGTTTTTTTTTTAGTGGCCTAACATTAATGGACCTGATAACCACACTGATAAGAAATTTATTTACAAAGAAAATGTAATAAACATAGATAGCTTTCCTTCAACTTTGCTTTTATGCAGTACCACGTTAACCCTTCACATAAAAGCCCCAAAACGCATTCCAGTTAAATGTGAAAATGTGTTTGATAAAAGGATTATTGCAGTACCCTCAAATGGAGCCCCCTCTCTGCCATGATGTGCTCTTCCTATAGGTCCCTCCATCATGTCATGGGTGCGTTTCAGCTCATGACCCGTTCTGGGGCTTCTTGTGTTTTCCCTGGGGTTCTTTATACCTATTGGACACGAAAACATCAGGCCTCAAAGCGTGGTAAAGAAATACAGCTATCATGTATTTAAACGATAACAAAGTGACGTACCATCGTAGGAGAGGATGTGGCCACTTTTTCCTTCATAAATGACTTTAGCCAGCTGCTCTCCCCTGGCCTTATCTGGGCTGCCCAGGTCCTCTGTAACCAGCTTTGTGATTGTGCCTTTCAGGAGGTCAGCAGCTATGCTAGGCTGGGACAGGGCCGGAGTGCCCTGTTTCATTGGAGAGCAAAACAATGTTAGGTGAATAGAAACAAAAACAAAATTTTTAAAGTAGTTTATTACCTGAGTGATGGATCCTCTGAAAGCAAGGCCCTCGCCAACCTTTGCTGGGTTGCCTCTGCTGTCCTGGATGGAGGAACCTGCAGAACCAGGCAAAGGAGAAGAGTTACGTTAAAACACTATTTCTGATAATAGATGTAACTAAGTGCTTAACTAACAAAAGCCCTTTTACTATCTTGTCAGTGCTGAGTTCTTGTTTGTTCTTTTTCAAAGTTTTTTTATGCTTTTTCACAGTTTATATAACCATGAGAACAACATTAGCTGGGTCATGCTGGCTGGTACCACAGGAAAATGTTAAATATGGCATCAGATTTATGATACAGGGATATCTGAAATGTTTGCCCATATAGGCTAAACTGGATCAATCTGAACTTTTTGAAACCTCATCTAGGAATCACTGATCCAATTCTACCTAACATCAAAGTTGTCTTTAGAGACTAAAATGATTAATGTGTGTACATTCGAGAGTAGATGGAAAAACAAGGTGTGATTAAGTTATGGACCTTTTAGAAAAATGTTATCTTCCTCCACAGTTAAAATAAAAATATTTTCCACATTAAAACAGTGTTTTTAATTCTTATCCAGACAATAAAATAATATAAAAAGTATTTTAACTTTTCTTGGACTTTTTAGGACATGCGCACTGGTTAATGTTCTTGATGTAATCCCAGATTAAAATGTTTTTCCCACAGACTGCTGGAGAGGAAATGCCACAGATTTGAAATATAACAACAGTAAGCTTATACTGCAGCTTCCAAATCAGCCCCAAAGCCAAAAAGTGCATAGTGATCCTTATTCTCTTCAGAACTAAAAACCATCTTCTCTTCTGGTCTCTGTCTGATGAGGCACGCTTCTGTTTTTATACTAACTTGGGCTTTAATGCTGATATTTTTGGGTAATCATGTGATGATCTTTGGACCTACCGGGCTTGTTGGGATCCATCTGCCGAGGCAGCCCCAGAGAGATGGAGCCCACAGAGCTCTTAGTCCCCTCTGGCCCATAGATGGCATGCGAGGGCAAATATGTGCCAGGAGTTCCCTGGAAAAGAAAGCGGACAAAGAGTTCATCTCATGTTCAGGTCACAGCGGTTATGAGAACAATAAAGTGGTGTCAAGTGATACCGATAATCTTTATGGTGTCAACACCATCTCACATGGTTAAAAAAAAAAAAAAACTAACCAAGAACACTCATTTAATGAGAATATTGTATAAGTGCGGTATCAATTACAGCCCTAACCCTAGAAAGAAGAAATGCATGAATAAAATGAGATTTTAAAGGGAGGAGTGTGTCATACTGAAGTAAACAAACAGCTTTAACTGTATTTAAACTGCCCACGTGAAGTCTGTTACAGCACTGCGGCTCCACAGAGAGAGAGCTGAGGGCCTTACCTGGGAGATGGAGCCTCCGTGGATGAAGGAGGGCTTGTCTGTGGGCTTGTTGGTTGGAATGAGCGGAGGAGGAGAGGGAATGTTAGGAGGCCGACTGTGTCTGTTGAACGGCAGACGGACCCCGTCGTTCATGCTCTGGACCAGCTGGTTGGAGGCGGGGTGAAGGACTGGAGACAAAGAAAGACAAAAACAGGAAACTCAACAACTAGTTAGAGATTATTTTGGGTTTTTACTCATCTCTTATTGCAGTGTTGTATAATCCTCTTGGCGGATATTAAAGTGTTCCTCCGTTCTTGAAAATATGAATATGTTAAAGTGTGCAATGAAATCATTGCAGATGAAACTATATCTAACAAAAGAAAGATTTATTGCGTCTACAATGGAAATCACTTAAGCCTTTCTTAACGTCTTTTGCTCCTTTTCCAATAAAGCCTGCAGGATCAAATATTCAGAGTCATTCTGATAGCACTCTCGAGCGGTGAGGTAAGCCTCCAAGTTTAATGGCCTCTCTTCAGACAGAAGTAACTGGCCTGTGCTCCCTGTCTGATTTAATGCACCCTGGGAAAGCAGAGCAGACAAAACAGTTCATAACAAACCACAGATACACGGCCACTCAGACTGAGCAGCCTCTCTGCAGGGAGAGAACCTCGTGTTCTGCACTCGGCAAAATAAAAAATGCAAACTGCGTGGAGATTTCTACCAGCGGCCGCAGATGGCACGATGTCGGCTCCAAAAGGAAACTAATAAGAAGTTTTATAAAGCCCTGCAGCAGTGAGGATGTCTGTCAGAAGTTCAGTATTAGAAAGAGAAATGTAGAAATGAACACAGCTAACCCAATGGCTCCGACTTACTGCTCTGTTCCCACTGCTTTATAAGGAACTATACTAACAATTTGCAGTTGCCTGTGTGCCATTCATTGGTAGCCTGACATAGTCCTACTCAATTCTAGTCAGAATATGAGTCTGATACTGCTCCATAGAGCTGTGATTATGGG
>NW_015150803.1:602793-604394 GCF_000732505.1 Cyprinodon variegatus
CCTAAAAGTGCTGCATCCAGGTCCTACTAAAACTGCCTAAATCCAAGTCTTTGGTAGACAAAAGAGCAAACATAACAAGGTTGTTTTTTCCCCAAATTGGAAACTGAACAATATATCAGCTGGCTGATATCACCAGTTAATAGAAGTATCTTTTGTCTTCCTTGTATCAGTACCTTCCAATCTGGCTTGCATTACCAAATTCATTAGGGCATTCTGCACCCATGCCTTGAGATCATGTGAAGCTTATGCATTTCTCCTTCCTTTATTTGACAACTATTGTTCATTTTTTGTTTCATTTGTGTTTATTTAAATGGGGACTTTGAGTAGCATTTTTTTTAAATCATTCTGCTATCTTTATTATGTAAATAAAGGAAGAAAAGGATTTATCTGCTTCAAGAATCAGCCCTGGCAAAATAATCTGCAAAAACGTATCGATTCGGTTTCGGGATCGGTTAGATTGATTTCATTATAATTGGTAGCAGCCTTAAAAAAATAATTGTATCAATCAAATTCTAGTCCAAGTGCCAAATCTGGACAAAATCTTTAGTGTTTCACTTGATAAAAGCCGCAAATAATTGTCATGGATTCGGAAACAGTGACTTTTAGGTAAATCAACTCCAATGGATGAGTGGACAGTTGAAAACATAAAAACAAATCCATTTGTCTTCTGATAAGTGAATGCACCATGCCTGAAGGCAAGCATTGCACAAAGCCAATAAAACAACAGGGCAGAGGTTGTTGCCGAGCACCAGCTAGTTTCAGCATCAGTGAGTGACTCTAGAAATGAGGTCAGAGGAAGAACAGAGATGTTTGCTTCAAAGATGCAAAATGTCATTTGGAAGGGGGACCTTACAGAACGTAAATATAATCAATAGTAATACTAATCATGATTTAGGTAGATGTAAGAAGCTGCTTAAAGGAAAGTTCACATTTCTATGACGCATCTATCTTTGAAAGAGAGCTACAGTTCAAACAGATAACAGGAAGGCTGAATCAGAGCATTTTATCCTTTTAGGATTTAAAACTTTTGTGTGGGGAGGAAAATTATCTTAAAAATCCCGGCCATGATTTAGACGTAAACATTAACTCAATAAAAATATTCTCTCAGTTTAAAAAAAACTAATCGGTAAAACTCAGCTTTAATGCCCATTTATCTTTCTTACACTGAACATGAGAAACAATGACAAAAAAAAAAACGATTCAGCCATAATGGATGTCAGGAGGCCAGCAGGTCAGCTGCTGCCTCAATAACAACCTTACAGTCGTCTACTTCATTATTCATAGACTTCCAACATAGCCAACGCTAACATTATCTAAACCTAATGCAGAAAGCTTTTTTTATTTGACGGAATTATGATGGCACCTGTAGAAGACGGTGCAAAAGGTGGATCATTTAAAAAAAAAACTTCCTCTAGATCATCTGTTCCTGTCTAAATAATCCATAAATACTTTTTTATTGCACTAAAATGCTGCTTCTAATTTGTGTGCTTACAGTTCTATTTCTTAAGATTTGTTTCTGGGTTTGGAAGGCCTATTTACCCTAATGCTGAGCTCCCTCCACATATCAACTCTACAATATAGCGTATATCAACCTGTGATAA
>NW_015150803.1:609804-674255 GCF_000732505.1 Cyprinodon variegatus
GTCAGCAGCATCACCAACACTGGCTGGTAGATTCAAGTAATATTCATATTAAAGTGAGATATAGGCAATACCCACTTAAAATAACCTACTGAGTAAAGTCATGCTGCTAACAGAGTCGACCATGAGGTAACAGAGTCCAGGAGAAAAGGGAACAGCTGTCAGAAGGACTATTTCCACCAGAGGCAGGAATGAGTGGACCCAGTGAGGATATGGGCTTATTTCACCTCTAAGCATATTTTAAGAGAAGGACACAGGAGTCAGGCTATAGGTCTTGCTCTTGAAAGTCTTTAGTAGAGCCCCTTTCACACTGGCCAAACACCTGTTTAAAACCGGGAACAATCAGCTCCTAAGTGGCATGGGAACAGCTCACTGACCCCAGTCGACCTGCGTCAAATGACTTGGCATCAATCTGCATACAGAGGAAACATCAGACCCAGGCCGACCTGCTAGTTTACGAGCGCCACATGCGGACATCAACACAGTGCCAGTCGCGTCTGATCCAACAAGATGAAAGAACTCAGCTTACATTTCATAAACATGGTGGAGCACTGGTAAGAGGGATTAGGAGGGACGAAATAATTAGTATAAATAATAAAAGTAAAGCACACTTACTACGCTGTGGCTCCCTTCCATGTTTCTCTCCATTGTTTACTTTCCTGATTTCTGTCGTACTGGTGACATCATCAAAGCTAACCCAGCATAATGGCATCATCAGATACGCAGCTGTGGGGAACAGAAGCCATGCAGCTTTCCAGCTAGGAGTTAGACCCAGGTTTTTTGCATGTGGGAAGGGAGCCAAACGCTGTTTGTTAGCCGGTTTACTCGTGTTTTAAAAACCTGCCTCATTCTGCTAATTTCTGTGGGAAAGAGGCTTTAGAGTCTGGCTGAGCAGAGCTTTCCAGCTGCTGAAATCAGCATCATGTCAGGTACACAGATATAAAGACTGAGTAAAACTAATGAAGATTAAGGCAGAAAACTGATGCTGACCTATAGTGGACAAACCTGTGTAAACAACCCCCCCCCCCCCCCCGCACCCCGGACACATATCTGCTAAAAAGTCTGCTCCATCAGCAGCTCGCCAACTGCTCTGCTCCTCACAGCACTTTGGCTTCAGGGTGCTAAAAGCTTTTCCGACTCAAATATACGACGTTGCAGCTCCTTCACACTCCGAATCCAAACGATGTCAGACCACCCAGGAGAACAAAGCATTCGGCGCTCTAAACAACGCAGCTTTCACCTAAAGTCACATTATGAGGATCATCAGAGAAGACTTCATCTCATTTTAACTGAAAAATGCACAAAACCCACAAAATCCTCTGATGGACACCTACTGCCAAATTTTCATGCTCTATCATACTTAATTTGCATAATTCTCAGTCCAGCATTTCATTTAAATTTACAAAATCTAACAATAAAAGTCATGAAATAAATTTAGAAGAATTTTTTCTACAGAATTCAGTCTTCAAATAATGGATCTGCAATACAGATCAATGGAATAGCAAATAAAGTGTGCAAATAAAACAGCCCTCTATGAGGATCAGCAGTTGTCGTACCGTCTCTGTCCAGCACATTAGGGCTGCGGGTCCGGAAGGCAGGTCTACGTTCCAGGTCTCCCTGCTCCTGCCGCTGCTTCTCCTCCTGATGTGCAGAGTCATGCACTGCTTTGATCTGGTGCTGCAGCATGGCTAAACCACTGATGGGTATGCCGCCTGGGCCATAAGGACCAGGTACCTGGATGAATACAGATGGAAAAAATAAACTCTGGAAGCCAAACATTAAGAAAAGTGTACAGAAACAGATGAATGTAGAGTCAATAAACTTGAATATTTGTTTGTATAAACTGATAAAGCAGCCTTCCAAATAAAGAGAGCTAAGACCAACCATGGATGGGATGGAGGCTGCCCTGTGCTGCATCTGCTGGATGCTGAGCTGGGCTTGCTTAGGAGACGACACCAGCACCGACCCTTGGGGGCTTATCAACGGTTTTTCCATGGGGTACATTCTGCAGAGATGGCCAAACAATGTATAAATTCTGATTTTAAACAAAATAGATTATATGTGGAGTAAAAATATGCTTTGGAGACTCACCTCTGCCTATCAGGCTCAGCTTCCACATCCTCATCAGCACTGCAGGTGGCACTTGAGTCGTTGTCAGAGTGGAGCTCTCTTTGCCTTTCACCAGGATCTCCCTTTTCCCCTTTCTCCTTGACTTCGGGTTCCACCTTGACTTGAACCTCTCCAGTCTTCAGGTCCACATCCTGGGGTTCGGTTTTGGGATGAACGGGGCCAGAAAGAGGAAAAGAGGGAAGCTTGACTTTTTCTTCCTGAGATCCGCTCTCCCTCTCTGGGCTCTTCTCTTCTTTGACACGAAGCTCCCCGTATGAAGACTCTGCAGGTTTTCCTGTGCTGGCCTGGCTTTTTTCCTGGCCGGTGCAAGGAGCTTCCCCTGTGCTGCTCTCTGGTCTCTTTGCGTCCACAGGTTTTGAGGAATCTGCCTGGGACGGCGAAGGTGCACTTTCTGTATCAGAGCTGTTTTCACCACCTGGGGAGGAATCAGGAGATTAACCTCAAAGGTATATTTCACATTTTAAAAACCACCTGTCAATGTATAAAGTCAGATTTACTTCATCCTGACTGAATTCTAGCACAATATTGCCTCCATTGTTCTTAGAATGTCGTATGATGAGAACACGCTGCAATTATGGGCCAGAAAAATGGATTTAAATGTTTGGTCTTGAGCTGTACTGCGAAGCAGGTTGTAAGATGACTAGAGATACCGTCTAACAGTTTCTGATATTTAGAATAAGGATCAGCATGATAGCTGCCACAACCTGTGTCTAATGACCATCCAATAGGAATGCAGCTGCTGCTGCACCACAATAAGATCAGAAAGAGAAGATAAATGTAAGCTGATCCATTTGCAAGATTTTTTTATGATCCACAGAAGAGAAGCATGTAAAAAACCAGCAGAACATCACATATCAATTGAAAGTCAAAGCAGTAAGAAATGAGCACCCTAATAAATATAAAATTTCCACAATGGCCTTGTTGAACCATAGACATGAAAGAAATATAGGTTTGTTAATTTGTTAATATGTAGTGTAAACAAAAGCAACCATTTTTTAACAAAGAACTGCAAGAATTTAAAGGTACAATGGATGGTTTTCTCTAATGTTTGAAAGGACCCACCCTCTCCACTTAAAAAAAAAAATAAAAATGCACATCCACAACCCTGTCTCCCAAAAGGGTACGCTTATTAAACGCGTGTGAGAGCATGCACAAGCTCATTTCTCCTGGTGCACGCTCTGTTTGCAATTTTTCCACTTTTTCCTCCTACAACCCTCGGCCATTTTCCCCCATGGGGTGGGGGATGTCCTTTGTCTTGAATTACTTCTTAATCCATTAGTAGCGAACTTCGATACGCTGAATAATTATGGACTTTTTATTCAAACTTTTTCTTTTATTTGTTAAAGGACTTCGGAATGTAATTAAACATATTCATCATATATACCCTTTTAATTTATAATTGAACAATTTATCTTTGAAATTATTCGATTGTGGTGATTCTTCAGGAAGATTCAAACATCTAGGCTGATGCTATATTGCCCATAGAGGTGAGATATTGAACAGATTATTTTGATCTCAGTCTAACTGATCACAGATATGATCTTCTGATATTTTGGCACTGATTTTTTTTTTTTTTTTTTTAAGCCAAAATAGCTTTTTCTTTTTTCTGTTAACATGATGTATATGACAATGATAATTAATGTTGCACAGATCTTAATTTGAACAAAAATGAAACATCTATTTAAAAAAAAAAAAAAAAAAAAAAAACATGAACAATTTTTGCTCTCTGCTAAAAAAAAAAAAAAAAGATTTGATACTGGAAAAAAAAAGTTTTAAACAACAGAAATATCTTTAAGGCATACTTGACCTTTTTTTTTTCAGTTTTAAGGACATTGTTCAGATTAAAATATTTTCTTTCACGTTTGCCAATTAACTTATTTTTATTTTTTTTACCTTCAGTTTAAAAAAACTAATTTTTATTTTTACCAAAAGCTTCAAACTTTTGAATTGGACAAAAAGGATAGAAATTGAACTTTATTAATCTCAATCTTGTGTAATGGAGAAACTAACTCTCAGAATTTAACTCAACCCCTTTGGGAAGCAGTGGGCTGCCACTGTGCAGCACCCGGGGAGCAGCCGGCTGGGATCGAACCAATTCCTTGCAACCTCCTCAGAGCAAAAGCGCACTAAGCCAACACTCCCTCCCTGCATTTAGCATGCATTTATCCATACTGATAGAAGAAAAACATAACGGTAGTAGACAGTAATTGTAAAATATGCACACAACAAATCTGACACCATATCAAAGATTATTTACTTTAAATGTGCGTTGCACAGTATGATATAAAATAGTCTTTGAATAGTCCCTATAAGACTGCTAAAACTGCACAGTGTAGGAGGGTCATTAGAATAATGATTTTTGTTTGCGATACACAGCAGGTCAAAAAGTCTAAAGCAGCTGGTCTTCGTTCAATAAACTACAATCTTTTGAAGAAAAGGCCTGTTGAAGCTTGTTTCCATAGCAATATCAGTAGATACACTAAAAGCGCAGCATAAAAGTTAGTTATGCACCTTAAGATGACTTCTTAATGTATTCAAGTCCGCTTTTAAAGTCCTGCATCTGTTTAGAACGACAAGCTTCTAAAGTTAGAACTGTGCTCGTCACGAACTCTTTGACCTGTTATCTGACATTCTTTTCACAGACTGTGCTCAAGCTGTGCAACCCTTAAACGGGGACAAGAGATGCAGCCAAAACCAAACGTGTCGCAGATGTGCATTTCCAACTCCCCCTCACTGCCCTTGGACTTGGACCTCTGATAAACAGGAAGGAAAGAGTGTGGGAACATGAAAGATTGTGTGAACATGTGAGAAAGAGCACATGCTCCCCATCCTTCATCCGCCTAACCTTCACTGTCATCTGCATTGTCCTCGTCATCGTCAGGTGATGCTGTGGCTTGGCCTTCCCCTTGAGACGTATCGGCACGAGCTCTGCGAGTATCCTGGGAAACGGACAGAGATTACTGCTTTGCAGACACGTGCCGCACGTTACGGCGACGGCACAGACCTTGAGAGGAACCAGAACGTCTTGGAGTTTACCTTCTTATGCTGCTGCAGCAGGTTGTCCAGGTTATGACGTCTTTTGTAATTGAAATAGAAGTTCTTGCACTGTGCCTCGCTTTTGGTGCCCACCATTTTGGCAATGGCTGTCCAGTTCCTGCCATGTTCAACGAGCCCTGGCACAGAAAGCACAGTTCAGCATCATTTCCAGTGTTTTTTATTGTCATACACTGTCACAAGTACATAGCAATGAAATTAACTCTCTGCATTTAACCCATAAGTGGGAGTGGACTGCTATTGTGTGATGTCCGGGGAGCAGTGCGGGGGTTAAAGGTCTTTGCTCAGGGACCAAGAGTGGCAATCCGTGGGAGTTGGGCTTGAACTCAGAACCTCAGGATTCAAAGCACCCTAACCCTAACCACTAGGTCACTCCCCCAAAGCAGGCATTAGAGTAAAGGGTCTTTCAGCTCATTCACCCCGGCTGGAATACGAACTCAGGTTTACTGTTTGCAGGACGGATGGCTTACACTTGAGCTAGCAAACTTTACACTTGTCCAATACGGTGCAGATTATACTGCTTTACGTAGGATCGACTCATTTGGATATCAACTACTAATATTAATCCAAATTATACGTGATTTCATTACTCATTTTGATGTATGGAATGCTAGAAAATGTTTAATCAGGTGATTTTATCAAACAGAGAACAATATTAGGTAAAAATAATGACCACTTACTACTAAGCAATGGGTTATTAAACTTGAAAAAGAAGCGGATTAAAGTGGAATGTTTTAATCAGCTTTATTGATATCAGGGGATTAAGAGGAAAGCTCATATATGGCTAATATCAGACCATTTTCCAATGTCAGAATCGGATAGGGACTAGTTGGAAAGACCTGAAATTATTAGTGATGATCTGATCTGTTCCATATAGTTTAATAACCGTCCTCATCGAGGCATTTTTTATGGGAGTGTGTCAGATTAAACTGACCTCCTAATGCATGTTAGCCGACTGTATGTGGTTTTATGTCAGCCCCATAACTAGCAGGGTTTGTAGTTAAAAACTGTCAGTTTTTAACTACAAACTGTCAGTTGCCGTGCTTCCATTAAGTTTCATGTAAATTTTAAGAGAACATTAGAAAATAAAATGTGAATTAACTGGGTTTCCAGGTATTGGAGTAGGTTACTGGGGGATGCAAACAGCAAAGTCATCATATGTTTAGGTTAAGCTTTGCTGTAATAAAAAAACAAGTAGAACCCAGAACAAAGATCAGTGATGGACTGAGGTTTTAATGAAGGAGTTCCAGTCAGGTATGAAATGCTTTTCTAATGCTGTATTCATGACGGCTGATCATCAGGTGAGATAAAGGTTTGATAAAACAGAAATTATTTAACAGATGAGTTAATGAATCTAAATGTGTAAATAAAAAAAATGTGATTTTTATACTCTTTTGATGTTTGTTGACTTTTTCGAAGAGTTTAAAGAGGTTTTTGCTAAATTTAATAAGTTAATTTGACTATTGCCGTAGCTATCAAGCTCTTCTAATGTGATACTTGAAAATATGCATAAAACAGTTGATGGAAAACAGCCTAATTAAAAAAGAAAAAATGAGAGGGAATTAATGTATCAAGGCTTATTTTAACTTTAGATCATTACAGGGATAGAGAGAGATCACTGCTTGCTTCAGCTCCCTGTCGGTTTGCTATGTGGCTGTCTTTGGACGCCTCCTGGACGCTTAGGGGACTTTAGGCATAAGATGTATAGAGAGCAGCTAAATTGCAAAACATTCTAAGTAAATCAGCTAAGCCTTTTTTTCTCTGCAACTTATCTGTACAAGCAACTAACTATAAAGGATTACCTCAATATCAACAAGTCGTATATAATTAAAACATGCTAGTGTTAGCCAAGCACTTTGGCAAGTCACAGATTTCACTGAGGAATCTAGATCTATATGTGCGTTGTTAAACTTCAGAAACAAGGCTTTACTGATCAAATATATTATTGTATTTTACTGCATTTCTTGGGCATCTATTTATTAAAGCACAGGCATTGGTTAGATTTAAAAGGGTACCAGACAGGGAGCCTGCTAAGACGAATCTTTAATCAGTCAGAACGGCATCAGGGTTAAGATTTTTCGGATCTGGATATTACTGTACAACATGACATTTCATCTAAATGGAACAGCAGCTATCTCAGATGTACTGTCACGGCAAATCTCTAAAGGTCAAAGCACCGAAAATAAATATCTAAGCTCTTTTATTATGTCAGCCTTGCTGCTTTTGTAAACTGTGCGCTCAGCCATGGTCCATTAGAGAGAAATGGAAAAACCACCAATTAGCTTCGAGTTGACCAAACTGTAGAAAACTGCTCAGCAAGCTGCAGTGAACTTGGCAGACAGCCATTGACCTTTGACATTAGGGTGTCTCTGTTTGATATCCTGTAACCCACGTTGACTTTCTCCCCCCCCACCGGCCCTACTTAAATCAAGGATGCTGGCAGCTTACCAAATGATCACAAAACGCCAGAACTGTTACTGTTAAATGGTGGAATAAAGGGATTGTTGAAAGACTAATGTCTTATTTCATTTATATCAGCCAAAAACACTCGTCCCACAGGATTATTAGCGATTACCAGCAGTATAACAAACACAAATAAAGTTATATCAAAGCATTTTAATGGGGTTTGCATCAGCTAACATTGAAATATTTAAGGATTTATTTCCAAAATTCCTGCATAGCTAAATGTTGCCGTTTCTGTTAACAAGGCAGCTTTCCTCATTTTCAAGGACCATAACTTCACAACTGGTTGCTCAGCTTTATTGCAAACAATCACAATTTCCAACAATCATATAAGCCATTGTCAAAAAAAACATTTGATAAAAACTGTCTTTATAGACATGAACAACACAGAGCAATCATCTTCAGGGATAATTTTCTAATCTAATATATATATAAAAGGTGTGAAACTCTTTTGCCACAATAAAAATAAAGGAACATGTTTTTAAGTCCAATACAGTATCTATTTTTTATATTAAAATAAAAGTCCTATGACTTCCTGACATATTTTGGATTGATTTTCTTTTGTTAAAAAAAAAAAAAAAGCAAGCAACGACTGGGTCCCTCTTTTTTGGAAAACACAATGGGTCCCGCCCCCTGCAGCAAAAGTCACTGGATATTTCTGATCCTGTTTATATAAAATTAAAATTAAAGTATAAAAGGATTTAATAAAGGATGAATCATTTGTGTAATGCTTCATATAATCTATCTGTAAAAGTCCTGCCATAAAAGAAAAAAAACGCATGTGCTGACCTGCTAAATATGTACTGTTCCTGAACTGTGGTTGGTGTCCACATAAAACTCATCCAGGAGCCATGAATGGCCCATGAGCCACACTTTGAGTGTACCACCAAACACACAGAACAAAACAAAAAAAACTCCCAGTTTGTTGATTTCAGTGTTTTCACCCTGCATTCCTACACTTTATTCGGATGAACATGTTTTATGACCAAGGAAAGAAACTCCACACCGTGTTGGCCTGAGCAAAAATGTGTTGAGGCTTAAAAAGCGTTTTTGAACCAGGTCTTGTCATATGACTGGCCTCTCTCTGCTACGCTAATCCAGTAGACAGATTTTTGTAGAGGAAAACTTTGTATCAAGCCAAGATTTATTCACTCCTAGTCTAAAAGCTACCAAGACTCAGGAATCTGCTCTAAGAGGCTGGACCAAGACATAAAGTGTGAGACATTGTCATGAAATGTGCTTAAAAATCATCAAAGCAAACATTAAATATCCAATAAAGGAAGGTATTTGCAGGGTAAAAGTAACTCTCAGCTGATCTAAATGTAATACACTGTTGCTTCTTGAATGATTGATCACTTCTGAGAAGAAAGCAAAGCAGAAAAGCTGAGGAGGAAAAGAAATCCTGATGGATTTTATACGTCTTAAAATAAAGTGCAAGGAGTTCTCTTTCTGTGCAAATTGATGTATTCACTCATGCTTGAGTGCAAGCAACAAAACAGATAGGGTGATGAAATATATATTATTCATGAACAAAACTGGCTTTGCATGACCAGAAACTGGAGAAGAGTTGCTGCAGAAAGAGACAGAAAAACAAAAGAAGTGGAGAAATGAATCAAACGCTACCTTTTTTGGCGACTTCCATCTCCTCCTCGGTCCAGCGAGAAGTTTCTCCGGTTTCACCAGCGCCAGCTAAATCACAAAAGGAGGAGAGGCAGCTCCATTAGCACTCACAGCGAGAAAAGAGGGAAAAGAAAGGGGAAAAAAAGACAGTAAATAAAAGAGAGAGGGAGAAAAGCAGAGAGAGAGAGGCCCTTTCTTCAGCCGCCTTCTTCTCATGGCCACTAATCTAATAATCTGTTTACATTCAGGGCTGCTGAGACCTGCTCCCTCACTTACTCGCCTGCTTTCACCCTCCCACTGCGTTTCTCTCTCTCCTCCTCTCTGATCCAGGAGGGGAGGGCTCCTGGTCAGCTGACGCGGCGTCAGACGCTGGAGGAACCGAGCTCTGCTGGCCTTCCTCTCTGGGAAATGGCCTTGGATGGAGACAAATGGGCAAATAGAGCCTCCAGGACCCAAACCCTCCCACCACTTGGACTATGACGCTGGGTGTTTGACACAAACACAAGACACACACTCCTCCTTTCCTCTCCTTGGCTGCACAGTTCACCACCCCCCTCGGAGCAAAATTCACAGAAGTGAACAGTGAGAGAGGAGAGGGGCAAATGAACTCTAGCCTGCTCTCTTCTACAGCGCCCACTGACACTGCGTAAACATTTGGACTGATGCAGCTGCAGATCTGCCCTTTAATTAAAGAGGGGGTTAACAGCCGGACCAGCCACCCACCTTGTGTGACTGATATTCCCTAATATGTAAGGAGAGTAACTGATATGTGCAACATCGTGGCAGACCACCTAGAAGTTGACATTAACCCACATTAACAATCATTCAACCCCCATTGTATCGGCTTGTTGAACTTGCCTGGCACGCCTTCAACTAGGCAACACTGACCCACAGCCACACTTTAAAACTGGGCCAGCTCACTTCTAAGAAGCACAATAGGTTACGACAGAGCAAGCAAATACAGTCCTCCAGAGCATATTTATGTCCCTGAAATGTGTTTCCTGAAGAACAAATCAATGAACACTGGCATCGGTTCTGAGTCAGCTCCCCTAGAGGCAATACTCAGTATTGCATCTACAGCTGAAAGGCTTTATGAATCCCATACCAGAGTTATTCATCTGCAGAATGAAGATTTCACCCATTTTTCTTTGCAAAAGAGCAACAAACAAACGTTGAAAATGTTCCTTGATTCTCGTTTCAGTCTAGGTCTGGACTTTGACTAGGCCATTCTTTCAGCCAAATCTGTCCACTGCATCCCACTTGAACACACCCTCTATTCTCAAAGCCTCCTCTAACTTTTTTCCTCCATTTATTGTTCCAACAACTCTGACCATTTCCACTGTGCATATTTAAAAGAGCATTTTAACACCTCAATGCACATGTTTCAGCATATAGATGCAGGGCAAGGGAGATAGATTTGCACGTCAGCCTAAAAGGTTTTTATTTTTTGGTCATACCAGATAAGAGCATTTTCTTGGAATCAGAGCCGCTCAACTAAAATCTGCAATATTCTAACAAATCTGGCAAAATAAACCATTTTTACTGATTTCATCCAGACAGCAGCTGAAGCAAGAACCACAAAGAAACTTTTGATTTCTGAGCAAAGGGAAAATTTTTCACCTTTATTAGAATCTGCTGCAACCGGAGTGAGGGATTTTGCAGGCTCCTTCAAGGCTTTCTGTGCCTGATCAGATTTAGGGAGCTGTGGAGGATCTGGCAAGGCAGGCTCAGAGGCAGGAGGAGGCGTGTCCTCGGCTGCGACGGACGCAGCCTCATTGGCCATGGAGCGTGTGGTGATCCTTCTATTGCGGCGGCCCTGGCTGTTGGCAGTCTTCCTGCCACGCGGCGTGTTTTGCTCCTTTCCGTCCTCGTCCTCCCCACCGTCACACTTGTCTTTGTCCTTGCCAATCTCCCTGTGGTTTTTGGAAAGGGGGGGAAAACACAGCTTTTAGCTGCTGCAGCAGCAAATATCTATTCCCTCATGACGCAGCAATAAAAGGCCTTTCTAGGAATCGGCTTTTTTCACAACTGACCGAATACAAGAAAAGCATATAAAACCTGTCAATATCCAACTCGAATGGACATGTTAAACTTTCAGAAATCTTTGGTTTTGTTGGCTGAAATTATACAGGATGCATAAGGCTAATGTCGGGTTGCTTTTACTTTCAGGCAACCAATTAAACTGAGAATTTTCTTTCTTTTAAATAAAAGCTTTTCTTTTTTACGTTGGACAGGTTAAGACTCCTAAAAAGTAATTTAAAACCAGAACTTGTTGAAGGGAGCTGTCAAGTTTTTTTATTAAAGAAAACCGAAGATTAATGAATAGATGGGGTGCTGGAGTATCCCTTCACAAAAAAAAAAAGAAACATACAGATCTTTAGGCACAAATGTTAGGAATTTTTTTTTATGTTTCTTAAGGTGGTTTTTAACTTTTTAAAAGAAAACAGCAAATATGAAATGGAAACAGATTGGTAGAATAAGTTCAGACGTAGAGAACTTTTACGGCATCTGACTGATCAGCTGTTTCCAATAAAGTAGAGCTGACCTGATAAACTACAAGTTGCCAGACATTCATTAAGCCTTGATCCATTACTAATCAGTGGTTCATGCTAGTTTGGAACTCAGCTTCCTATTTATTACAGCCAAACGTAGCATCATTGTATGATGGAAAAACGTTATATGATAAAACATGTCTAACAATTTCTTTTTTTTAACCTTTTTAAATTTTGTTCTAAATTCACATGACATTCAGAAGGAAATGCTTCTAATTTAACTCTTTTCAGCTTTCAAACATTAAACACCTGTACTGATTTTGAGACGTGCTAGGCAGAAGAAAAGCAGAGCATTACCTATACAAGTGATGTATGGTTGGTGACAAAAATCAACAATTTTCAGCTGGTTTGCAGCTGAGTGGAGCGCAGCAGGACACGGCCTAAACTATCACAGAAACAGTTTCACGATCACAGAAACACTGAGATCAGAAATCGTCCACTAATCTATAACTGCTGCATCTCCAGTTTCACCAGTTATCCCTTGTTAAATGCTTGTCCACAGACCAGTCTGCCTCTGGACATTTAAATTGGGTAAGTGAATTGGTCCAGAACATCAAAGTGATTCAAAGTAAACTACAGAGAACCAACTCTGGGTGTTTTTATGTCAGAATAGCCAGAACACATTTTTGACTTAAAAAAATTTATTGTCATTATTTCTACATAGTTGAAATTTCATTTGTTATTTTCTCTTCAAGCTAAAAATTCACATTACTATTTTAAAGTGATTACATTTTTAATACTTATTTTTCAGTTTAATTTTTGACTGTTAAAAAAATCTGCATATAAAAAAATTCAACCTTTCAAAATTCAAACTCAATATTTTCAGCCTCCTGAGATTCAACTGGCTCTATTTCACTGTCTTAAATTCAGCGTCTAAATTCAGTGTAAAAAGGGAAGGGGTTACTTCAGGTCACAGACGTTAGCAATGGATTGTGGCGTCCAACACCCAGCCAATCCCGTTACGTTTTCTTAGTCACATGACGTGACGCTTGTGGCGCTCATACTGAAGGAAAACCAACATGACGGAGCCGGTCATGCAAGCTAACCCTAACTCAACGGTGAGTTTATTACTTTCATTTTTACGGTAGCATAGTTGTTATTCATTTCACATTATTTAATTGCTGTGCATATAAATGATTATTTTAAGTTGACCACTTGCTAATTTTTTCAAGCTTTTAAAGCTCTTATAGCTAACTTGTGAGTAATATTAGCTAACTGGTAGATAAAATCAACTCTGAAAGCTAAAGGAAAGCTATTAACAACTGTTTAGCTGCAGTCACTCCAGTTATTGGCCTTGTCTGTACAGCTATCTCTCTTGTTGTCCAGAAAGTAACACCATGACGTCTACCTAATATGTCTTGTTTTTCAGGAGCAACGGATGAAAAAGGCTAATGACAGACAGAGGGAAGCTTTAACCATGCCATCAGGCAAAACTCACCTAGAATCCTCCTTTTCATCTTTCTCTTCCTCGTCCTTCTTTTCCTCCTCCTCTTTTTTCTCAGACTTCTCCGCTTTGTCCTCTTCGTTCTTGTCTTCTGTCTTTTCTTCTTGTGAAGGACGTGTTATTTGCTGCAGGGGGGAAAAAAACCAAAAAACATTTAAAAACGGATTCAGGTAAAAAAAAAGGTGGACTTCAAAAATTATCTGATGTTTTTCACTTTGTAAATACATCTTTAGAAGCCCTCAAATCTTATCTTTTTATGCAATGGAGCAGAGAACTTCAGAGATAAGGAAACAATTGTCCTTTTAGTTTAGTTTTAATTTAAATTATTAAAGATGGGGGAAATCATGTATGAGTTGCTTTTTATATCAAAGTGTTTGTGATGATTTTCAGCTTTAATGTCACTGTTTTAGAAGCATATAGAACCAGAATATACCTCTAAAGAGGTTTGCCAGAAATCAGAGATTTTCTATTTGCTCAAAAATATAACACGGTCATAATTTCTCTCAATTTTAAAATTAATATACTCTGACAATAACAAATGGCCTTATGTCAAACAGAATAAGCACCCCAGTGTTACTCCTTAGTTTAACCAGCTAATATGTAATATGGGGTAAAAGGGAACGACATTTATGAATTTTAACAACTGGGCTGATGGCGTGATGGAGGACAGAGCAGCATTCCTGATAATCAGTGCAGGCGCGGTACGCCACAGAATGCTTCCTCCTGACTGTTCCATGAAAGTGCGGCGCTGGAACAAGTCTGGCTATGCCAAGCCAAACATCCCATGCTGGTACCAGATGGGGCTGAGGAATGTGCTTCACTCAACGGTTCGGGCAGAAAGATATGAAGTGAGGTAAAGACAAGACAGATAGGGGTACTTCTTTTCTGGAAGAGGAACAAAAGTGGAAGAAAAAAAAAACAGCTAAAACATGATTATACATGAGGAAGGTCCAAATGAACTCATCAGCATTAGCTTCAAAGCAGCAACATTTTTTATTTCATTGACTGGAATCAGACTGATTCTGACCGTTAAAGCTATTCACAGACTAAAGCAAAATTTTATCTGTTCTACGACTGATGAACTTTTGACGAACACAACATTAGCGCTACTAGGTCATGAAAAAACAATGTTTTTTAGTTGTTGCTGCTGCCAAGCTTAGAATTAAATAATTTTAGAAACAGCAATACTTTTGAAAATGAAAGGATTTTCAAAGATGAAAGAAACAATTAAAAAACTAAAAACATGATTGAGAAGGCAAGAGAGAGCACGACTTTTTAAAGATAACAGAAAGGCTGGACTTTTTTTTGTCCAATCTTCCCCTCCGAGACATCCTGCCAAATGTATTTTGGTTAGAATGATCGGGACCACTCCGATTGTAAATCATGGAAGTCAGAAATGCTGGATTGTGTAGGCGCTGATACCCTGTCATGTGTGTGTGGTTAAAATCTGAAATGCTGCAGCTCAACATGGTGCATGAACCAATCAGATAAGCTGATTGGAAGAATTTCACAACAGCCAAGCTGTTATTGCTCCTCCTGCAGAGCCGTCAGCATAAATCCAGAAAAATAATATATGTAAATGATCACTGCACTAAAATATTTGAAATGTGGTGAAAAAGTTCTAAAATTAATATCTTCAGGAACTCAAAATGTCAAAATTTTGGGGTGAAAAATATTAAATTATACTATCAGGTACTTGCTGTTTAAAAGCTCTATAGTCCCTTCCAGCAGCTATGAACAGTGGCAGGAAATCCCAGTGATTGGCCAGACTTAAGTTTGTCTAATGCTTGACGCGTCTGTGAGGTGCAAAATGCATACATACATTTTACTTAATGCATACATTAAGTAAAATTTAGCTTCCAAGGCCCTCAGCGCCGCCTCCGTGCTGACAAAATTTCGGCACCATGGACCAATGAAAATGTGTTATTACGTGGACAGATCCATGCCGAAAATATCGTGAGCGAGCAGCAACTCCTGCTAGCGAGGGTTTGCAAATGTAGACACCTGGAGACATCCTGTGTTTTAACACATAAACATCACCACTATCAACACATTGTGGAAAGAAATTGCTGTGGCTATCCAACAACAAGAAGAGACTTTGATAAAGTTGTAAACGGCTGTTTTCTACTTCCTCTTGTAGTGTGATGGTGTCAATTCGAGGTTTGTGGGGAATAATGTAGAAGAGACTCTACTCCGAGGTTTTCCCAGAAGATCAAGCTCCTCACCTTATATCTAAGGGAGTGTCCAGGCCCCCTTAATTCAAAAAGCTCATTTCAGTCGATTGTATTTGGGATCTCATTCTTTTAGTAATGATCCAGAATTAAAGACCATAGGTGAGGGTTGGAACGTAGACTGACCTGTAAATCAAGAGCTTTGCCTAATGGCTCATCACTCTCTTCACCCAAACAGACTGATGCAGGACCCCCATTTTCGCGGCAGATGCGGTGATTAGTCTATCGATCTCACGTTCCACCTTTCCCTAACTCATGAACAGAATCCCAAGATGCTTAAACTCCTCCACTTGAGGCAGGAATGGTTGTCCAGCATGAAGGATGCGAGCCAGCAACTTTTGGTTGAGAACCAAGCATGGAGGAGCTGATCTTCATCCTGCCTGCTTCGCACTAGCCTACAAACCACCCCAGCGCACGCAGTAGGTCTTGGCAAGAGGGAGCCAGCAGAGCCACAAAAAGCAGGGATGAAATCCGCTGGTCCCAAAGCCAGACCCCCTCCGGCCCTTGGCTGCGCCTAGAAATCATGTAGGACCGCTATGACTGACCGTTACATAAAGAAATGTTCTGCTCCTAAAATCACTTATGCAATGTACTAAGCTGAGCAGACACAGCATTGACCCACTACCTTCTGTTAATGTAATCGCCTCTTCCATTTTTTCCATGTTATAAATATATTACTAGATCCAGCCTAGTCAGACAGTCGTTGCATAATGTAAAGGAAAAGCTTGGGGCTGCTCAGTGAACCATGGAGGTTAAAATGTTGCTATATTAAAAAAAGAATAGTGCACGTCTGATGGTGGTGCATCTTAGAGTAAAATATGTAGACTTGAGCTTCCTCCTTATGCAGTAAACTCTTCAGAGACTTAGTTATAATTTATTAAATCAAACACAAAGCAGTAACAGTAGTTTATGTGAGGGGGTTTTCAGAAATTGACTGCATGCACATCTGCAGCAGCCTCTCTTTTACAGAAGGCCAGGTTTATTTTTAGCTCCATTCGCTAAGACGATGTCTGGCAAGCAGAGGGGGCGGAGGGGGAGCACATGGAATGTGGTGTGCTTAGGGTCCCAACGATAACCTGGAGGGTTGGTTGGTCACCAAATAAAAGTCGACTGGTGGACAGATGTTACAACCAACCGAAGAGCTGGCCATTTATTAGTTAATTTATTGGAAGGGTTTTAAGGCATTTCTGATGTATGTTCATCAGAGGTGTCAAGTAACAAAGTACAAATACTTTGTTACTTTAGTTTACTGGAGAAATAATTTTTTAGACAACCTTTACTTCTAGTCCTTACTTTATTGCAGTTATCTCTACTTTCTACTCCTTATATTTTAAAATAGAGATAGTTGAATTTAAGCTCATCTTTATTATGACCTGTTGGTATTGAAAAAAAATTAAAAACAAAAAATAATTTGTTTTATCCAGACAATTACTTTATGTGTGCTGCATTAATTAGTTGTTCACCACACATAAATCGTTTGTTAAGATGATGCAAATTTTAATTTGAAAGTGCCATTATTTATAAAACTAAGAAAATTAAGTATAAGGAAGTTACCATTCAGAATTGTAGAAAAATGTTCCTTTAATACAGGGGTCAGCAACCCACGGCTACAGAGCCACATGCAGCTCCTTAGCGTCCCCCTTACGGTTCCCTGGAGGATTTTCAAAAACTTATAAAAAATAGAAACAGATGGAGCTTTTTGTTTGTTTATTTTTATATGATGTGCATGAGGTCAAACAAACATTAATTATGTTTTCCAATTCTGCAAATTTTTTTATTATATATAAATTTAAACAACAAATCCAAACATTTCTGTCAACGAGGATTAGCGTCATAGCCTGCAGCACACCTTTCGGCACGGCGCGGTGCCAGGCAGGTGGCTGTCATAAACAAAGCGGCGGGTGTGTCTTGGACCATGGATTCCAAAGTGAGAAAAAGGAAGATGGCTGATGAGAATAGAGGATTCAAAGAAGAATGGACTGGATCATTTGCTTTCATTACCAATGCGGAAGGATTGCCTGCAATTTTGCTTTGTAATGAGAAGTTGTCAAGAAATAAAAAAAGTGTAATTTGGAAGGCATTTCCAGGAAAGGGATGCTAAATATGCAGCAGACAATCAAGTTGGAAGTGAAAGAAAAAGTGTGACTAAAGAACTTCAGGATAAATTAGAGGAAATCAAAGATAGATTTAAGAAGTACATTGCATCTCTAACTCCACTATTGCTGCTAGTTTTCCTGCAAGTATTGAAAACTGTTCACAGATCGAACAGGTAACGCTCTCATGCAGGTTAGCAAACTTTTTCCCAGTTTTTTCCCCAAATCCTCAAAATAAAAATAACACCAAGGAACGCTGGGGATGGAGGATGTGAGATTTCGGGTTTAGAGATCACTCCACTGATGGATGTTAGTTCCTGCTTGGTTCCCCATCAACTCCTCCCAACAGAAACACGTCCACCATAGAAAGATTCCTTTATCATGTTTCTATCATTTCATCAATGCAACAAAACCTAATACATACAAACCGCGCAGTGAAGAGCGGTGACCTACATGAGGTAAGAGCGTTCACTGCTCCTCCCTCTCCTTGTGCAACTATGGAATTATTTTCATTTATTTTTGTGGCTTCAGAAATATTTGTTTTTCTTTTTTTTTTTGGTCCAGTGTAGCTCATTAAACAGTTTGGGTTGCAGAACCCTGCTCTAATAGGTTAGTACAGTAAAGTCTCGGTCCTTAACATTTTTTCCTGCATTACCTTAACTTTTATACTTTAAGTAATTTTTAAATGCTATTTTTACACTTTTATTTGAGTAAAAAGCTTAATTTGAAACTCTAACTTTTATAAAAGTGTTTTTTAACAGGATTTCTACTTCTATTTGATGTTCATTCAGTTTATATACAGACAAATCTGCCTTTGAATATTCCTAAATCAAAATCATGAGTGTGATATTTTTTTTTTTAAGCCAAGAGGTCCGATCTAATTTTAAAGCTGCACCAGCTGGGTTAGGAAATACCTAGACTTGCCTCTGGGCTAGGACCACGGCACTCCCAGTACTTTTCCCGTACCGAGTTAACTAAACATCTCTGCAGAGCCTCTGCAAGGATCTCCTCCAAAACCTAAATGAGTGTCTGTGGTCCCTCTGTGTTTTTAAACAAAACAGTTGCCCTACCTGTCCTGAAATATTTTAAGAGCTTTAATGGCTGCCCTCTTTTGCTGATTCACTAGTTCTGTTTGAGTTTGGAAATGACAACGCCACAAGTCAACCTTCAACTTCCTGCCACAGCGTTGGGGCCACCAGCAAAGCCTTTCACTCTTGTTTCAAAGGATGAAGCAGCAGGAAATAGGAAAAAACAGACTTTGATACTACTTGGTGACTTCTGTCCATCCATTTTTTCCTCTATTTGGGGTGACACAGCATTCTACATTTAAGTAAATTAATGTCTTGTTCACAAGGATCATAGAAAATAAGCAAAGGGTAAACTTTTAAACAGGCTATAAAATATTTGGTCTGCCCTTTGCTGAGGTGGTCTCCCCTCAAGGCCGGCTTTGCATATGGATGAAGGTCGCTTGTGGCACAATGTTTTAAAGATGGCATCATAACTTTTACTGTAAGGTAAAAGAGGTTAAAGGACCTGTATTTTAACAAAGAAAAAGGTTAAAAATAAATAAGAAACTCTATTAAAAAATGTGGGATCTGCAGCATCTTGAGCACATTGGTCAGAAGAGTTCATCTCTGCATCAATATGTAAATAAATATATTTTAAATCCATCAGCTGCAAAACACCAACGACCTGTTATGTGACATGTAGAGCATCTTTGAGTGGGATGCACCCCATGTCTAATGAATTTTAAATGCAGAGTTTTAAATTTAGTAGTCCGGTATTTTCTGGTGTTCTTTTGCAAAATACATTACGCAAAACAAAATGGTCTTGTTTTTCACAAAATAATTTACAAAATTATAAGCCAACTGCATTACATTTAGAAAAGAGTAATTTAGATATAGCTATATAAATTAATGGAAATATTTGAAGAAGAAAAAAACAAGATACTAGAAATCATTTCTTTCTTTCAATTCAGTCCTGGTTCCCTGCAGCAAACGGAGTATTTCAGACAAAATGTTGGTTAAAAATGATTTTTGCACACACTGCATGTAATAAACATCAAGATCATAAAACTCAATACTTTAGATTGCCTAGTCATAAATGAGTAACAAAATGAGCTTCTCTGATTAACCAGAAGAAGAAAAGCTCAGCTTTGTGATCTAGGGAACTATTTGTTTATTTTATAGAAGGACCTGGAAGAACCCAATAAATCCCACAACGTGAAGACAAGGGAGGGCAAATGTATTGCCCCGGTTTGTGCCAGTCCTAATTTTTCTCCAGATGAGGCCCTTTCTATCTCAGTCTTTGTGGCGGAGGAAAGCAACTTGCCTCGAGGAGAATAAACAAAGAGTTGCAGATCTGAAGTCTAAAAAACTTGGACCGCAGTAATAGTTTTTTGCAAAAGGTGCTCAACAATGACATTTCCTCGCTGTATTCAGCAAATAAAGCCAAACAACTCTCTTGGTTGCATCTGTAATTATACAGAAGAATCGGCCTTTTGATGGTCAGTGTGAATGCAACATAACAGGTTGTTTCTTAGTTAATCAAAGGATTTGAACCGCTACTCAAACCACTGTCAAAAATAAAATAAAATAAAAAAAGAAAGACAGAGCAGTTCCACTGTTCTTGTTGATCATTTCAAAAAGTTTCTTGAATATGCCTGATGACACCATTGAGATGGCTTTATGAGGGACCTCCACTGTAGTAAACCTCCGCCGCCATCCAGCTCCAAAGGTTTTCCAGTAGAATTTAAATTACAGGACCATTTATACTTTAATGAATACCTACAACCCCTTTTAAAATAGCTGCTCTTTCAGATCATCCCTTCATTTCATGCACACGTTCGTCAAGTCTTACAGTCAACCATAAGTTCCCGAGAGAACTGCTCATCTGCAGAATCAGATGTAGCGAACACGTGGGGACGATAAGAGCCATGTATGCATTTAAAGCATTGAATGCATATGAAAGGATCACAACAGAGCTCAGACCTTCGGGGAGTTCGTTCCAGGACATCCCTCACATGCGTTACCATATTCCTCTGGTGAATGAAGCAAGTTGTAAGCTACACCCCATAGGTTCCTCAAATGCACCATCTGAAAGCATTTAAGGTCACGTCTTCTTGCAACATAAAGGACAGCAAAACGCTCCACTTTGATGTCAGGACCCAACAACAGGTAAATCATTTTACAGTGAAGACAGAGAGGATAAAAAGCTAGACCTTAAACTGTTGCAACCATTTTTTAATATCTGCTAAATCAAACATGCTGCAAGATGATATTTAATTTGCTGCATGTGGCACTGCTAATCGGCAATACGCGCTTCGGAAGGGCATCTCCAAGCAATGAAAGGAAAAGGGTGGGCAAGTCTGACTTCACTTCTATTTGTCCATCACCTGGATGGCTGTATCCTCACACCATTTCCCATAGCTGTGGTTAAGACTGCTCAGCATCTCAGCACAGTGCTCTCTCTGCAACATGGCAGCCAAAGGTGTCCTATAGAGGAGAGTGAGGGAAGCTAAATATCTCTACCCTCTTTCCAGGATCAGTTTCAGAGCTTACCATACCTTAGAGTCTACATGTCAAAGCTTGAATGATATGCTTTGCAGAATGAATGCCCCCATGTGTTAAAAGGAGGATCTGCTGAATAACTAAGTCAATAATTCATACGCATATAAACCGACCTCCAAACACACTATGGGAATAAAATAAAATGTTACCTTAAGACAAATGCAATAGCTCCAAACTAAGTCTCTACATCAGTATAAATAATCGTCGTTGAGCAGGTGGCTAATTTCATGAAAGCTTACTCTCATGTCATGGAGAACATGGGATATCTCATGGTTGGTTTGTCCCATAGTAGTTTTGGAAACCTTAAACAGTGTTGGGTCAAATTTAAATGCCACAATCTTTTCTCTCAAGATGGGTAACAGTCCAAAGGCCACAAGATAAATACACGTAGGTGACCGCAGAGGTTTGATTTGGGTAGTAAATAAAGACCCTGCCTTCACATGTCCCAGAAAACCTAGCCTAAAATAGCCGTGTTCCACTGCCTACAGGCCGAAAATAAATATCTAGGTTAGGAAACTTGCTGGACAGCCAGAACACGGCAAGACCCAGACATAGAGCCTGAAGAAACTGCTTAATTTGACCAAAAAAGTAAAGGCTTTGGGGTTAAAGTTAGTGACATACCTGCACACTCATTTGCTGGCAACAAAAGGCCCTTTCCTCTGCTCAGCGCCAGCGCTAACTCGTGTTCCAAATGGGAATTTAGCCTCCAGTGCCTCCATGGGACTGGTAGCAGTGGAGGGGCAGGACGGCACCATAGCAGAGCTCCTTAGAAGGGCTGCCGGGCCGCAGCACGGCTGCACATATTCCAGGAAAGTGTGTCATCAGGCCGCTTAAGCCGCCCAAAGAATCGTCCATCTCACATGCACGCACTAATCTATGCAGGGTCACTCAAGGTAATCCCTGCTGAGCACTCCTCTTTGATTGGCACTCACAGGAGCACAGGGAGGTTTCTGGGCCCGTCAGATGGTCGGACTGTACCAACTCAACATTTCAAGGAGGGGTGGATTTCTCCTTTTCCCACACACTCCAAAGAAGTAAAAGCAAACTAAAACTGAAGGGAAAAAAGGCAAAGAAGAAAGAGCACACAATCAGCAGATAGGCTGCCAGCGCTGACTCGGTCTCACTGAGATTCTTTTTCCACTCAGTTTCACTCACTTGCCCCACATTCCTCTGCTCTTGCTGTTGCTCACTCCGTCCCTTCCCAACCCACACTAATGACTCACTCTGCTCACTCAAACGCCAGTTGCTGAAGCTTGGAAGTCAGTCAAACACTGATAAGCAATTCTTTAAATTACAACCTAAAACAAGACCAAAAAAAGAGACATTTCCCTGCATGTTTTTAAACAAGGTTTGTTCTAAACGCTTACGTACTTGCAGAATATAAAGTGTTAAACTCTGAAGAAACTCATGCATTTATTAAAATATGACAAATATTTTGGTGCTCAAGAGTCATTACAAAAACTTCGGCTAAGAGCCTCCTCCTATGTAAAGACAGTCTACAACCACACAATTGTTTTGCAGAGCAGCTGTACTGGACACAGTGTTCTCTACTGAGGATTTTGGCATATGCAAAAGGGGTAGAAAGCCCAGAGAGGATAAGAGCTATCATTGGTCCAGATTGCAATCTTTGAACTGGTAAACAGGCTGTAAAAAATACCCTTTGCTGAGAGAACAACAGACCTGGAGCCGCAAGTAAACAAAAAAAAAAAAAAAAAAAAA
This sequence comes from Cyprinodon variegatus, assembly GCF_000732505.1. Lineage (NCBI taxonomy): Eukaryota > Metazoa > Chordata > Actinopteri > Cyprinodontiformes > Cyprinodontidae > Cyprinodon > Cyprinodon variegatus. The sequence continues at coordinate 632,677 of NW_015150803.1, forward strand.
AAAAAAAAAAAAGTACACCTTTTAAATTTAAGTAAAAAAAGAAAAAAAAAAAGTTTTTCTATAGAGAACTCTTCGAGTGGCAGTTTCAGCTTTCCTTTGTTCAAATTATGCAAATAGAATCTACTTTGGGACATGATGTCCCAGATGTGCTCAATCGGATTCAGGTCTGGGGAGAAGGCCCCAGTCCGTAGCTTCAATGCCTTCAACTTGCAGGAACTACTTACACAATGCAGCTACATGACGTCTAGCATTGGCCTGCATTAAGAGGAACCCAGGGCCAACTGCACCAGCCTGTGGTCTAACAAGGGGTGTGAGAATCTCATCTCACTACCTAAACGCAGTCATTCTACCTCTGGCGAGCACACTGAGGGCTGAGTGGCCCTCAAAAAAATGCCACCCCACACCATTACTGACCCACTGCCAAACCGGTCATGCTGAAGGATGTTGCAGGCAGCAGATCGCCCTCCATGGTGTCTCCAGACTCTGTCACATTTGCTCTGTGTGAACCTGGTTTCATTTTGAAGAGCTCATGGCGCCAGTGACCAATTTGCCAATCCTGGCATTCTTCTACAAATGCAAGCATTCTGCTTGGTGTTGGGCTGTGAGTACAAACCCCATCTGTGGACATCGGGCACTCATACCATCCTCTTGGAGTTGGTTTCTAACTGTTTGTAGAGACACATGCATAATTTTGACTGCTGGAGGTCATTTTGCAGGGCTCTGGCAGTGCTCCTCCAAATCTCCTTCTTTGCTGACCAGTCTCCTGGTAGCGCCTCAGGCCTCTGGACACTACGCTGAATAAAACAGTAAACTTCTTGCCATAGCTCACATTGATGTGCCATCCTGGATGAGCTGCACTACCTGAGCTAGTTGTGTGGTTTGTAGAGTCCATCTCATGCTACCATGATTGTCAAAGCACCACCAACACACAAAAGTGACCAAAACAGCAGCCAGAAAGTATAGGTACTGAGAAGTAGTCTGTGGTCTTCACCTGCAGAACCACCCCTTTATTGAGTGTCATGCTAATTGCCAATAATTTCCACCTATTGTCTATTTTATTTGCACAACTGCATGTCCAATTGATCTTTAATCGGCGCTGCTTCCTAAGTGGACAATTTTATTTCACAAAAGTTAGATTTGATTCACTTTTTTTGAGCAAGTTTTATTTTTCTGAGCATTTTATCTAATAAATCAGATGTCAGAAATAGCCTTAGTCACGCCTCCTTAACTTTGATGGAAGTGTGACAGTTTTCAATTGAGTCATTGTGTGCTTTAACAAAGGTATATGAAATAATGTATTAAATCATGAAATAATTATATTTCCTTAGGAAAATATAACAAATATATTCAATGGAGGTTCATAGAATTAAATATGTATTCAATAAATAATATATTTCCAGTTTAAATAAATAAATGACCAATTTAAGTAATAATTTCATAAGGTATTTATTTATTGTATTATGGAAGCCGTCACCCCCCATAACGCTGTGCTTTTAGAGTTTTGTAGTTGGTTTAGTCATTTTATACCAGAAGACTCACAATAAATCAGCTGATGAGGCTGATTGATAAGAATATCTGACTAGCTCAAGATCTTTTGGGGAGTTGTACAGTATATTTTCTGACAAGCCTTTTTTCCTCCATAACTTTGCAACAACTCACTTTGTGGAGGAATGGAGAATTCAACATTAGTAATGACTTCTTCTTTTGATCTTAGGTCTTTTATAAAGATGCATGTTTTAAAAAAGAGAGTCTTCTAAGGGGAGATAGATAAGATGCACTTTTGTTACTCAACACACCAAAAGGTGTGATTTATTAGCATTTTAAATTGTGTTATTTGGTGAAAAATGTACTACACAGAGAGAAATGGCTGCTACATATCTTCTTAAAAGATGAATTTACCTGGTTCCTTCCTCTTCTTCTGTAGTTTCTCCTGACCAGCGCCTTGTAGTTTTGGTTTTTTTTGGTCAAGTAGTAAAATAGGACACAATCAGCCACACACTGAAACAAGAAAAAAGGAATATAAATACATTTATGTCATTTTTTTATACTGGTTTCGTCAATATTTTATTAATTTAAGTTATCTATTTAGACAAAAGGGTAAACATTACATTCACCTTTCTTTCAAGATACGAGGCGATTAAACCGAAATTCTTGGGATGTTGCATAAACCTGAAAGAAGCAAATGTAGCCGTTACCCATAAACGGACCAAACATCCATCCATGGCACAGTAACTAAACCAGGAGGGTAATGAAACACGGGCTCACTTCTCCTTGAAGATTTCCTTCTCATGTTCTGTCCAAACGTTCATGAACTGTCGAGCTTTGTACACTTTCATAGGGTCGTCCATCAGGCCGTTCATGTTGATGAATTTCACCCTCCTTTGCTCCGAGTCGTACATCATGGGAGGGATGACTGACAGCTGTCTCATCTGTTTCTCATTGTTCTGCGGCACAGAGAAGAGGTTCAGACCAGAAGGGCAAAAGAGTGTGTACTCATTTCTGTAAATGTGCTCTGATACCAAAGGAATGGTGTAAGTACCAGATCTGCTCGGGTGGTCAGATCTGCTCGGGGGCACTGCCCCTGCTGATGACATCACAATATGGCAAAGCCACTCATATAAACTGTATTACACCTGTTTCATTTGATTCAAATCTCTTTGGGAGGCTCAACGGGGGAGTGGGGAATGATTAATAATTAAGATGGTTAGAGGAGTGCACTTGTGCTCTGAGAAGGTTACAAGTACCACGTTTGATCGCCACAGTCTCCACCCTGGGTTCCTCAATAAAAACCGTTTACAACACACTGCTCCCAGGGTGCCACACAATTGCAGCCCACTGTTCCTCAAGGGGATGGGTTAAATGCAGGGGTTGAATTTTCCCATTGTGGGACAATAAATGGATTTACAACTTATCATTATCTATATTTTCTATTAGTTTAGGTTTCTTTGTTTCCTAATTTCAACTACTAAAGATCTCCAATCAGTCTGCGTTCTAAGGCAGATTGAGCTCTGCCATTTAAAAAGGTGACTTAATATGTGCAACTGACTGAGCTAAAATAGGCTAACCTGTTAGCTACAGAGATCAGCTAGCAACAGGGCTTCCCAGCTCACCCCTTTACATCAGGGTCTTTCAGTTACTTCCTTCACCATAAACAGATTTTTTCAGTTTTTATATAAATCAGGAAAAACTTTATCGTTCATTACATACACTAACACCACAGATGCTCCCAATCCGGCATACAGACTCTGCATTATTATCGTTGTTATCGTTGTCTGGGAAACCACAATGTTTTATGTCATTGTGGCAATGTTTAGCCAATCATATAGTGTAACGTAACTGGCACATGCAGAGCCCGAATCACCATGCCCTTATTTGGGGAGAAATACTCCCTAATGAAGACCATCCACAAGAAGCAGCAGCGTTAGCTGGACAAACTACTTAACTATTGCATGATTTTAAGCAGCAAGACTGTTGACTTATTAGCCCTCAGCGATCAACTAAATATATAGGCCTACCGCTATAACCCGTGACAATTTTCCCATGTCGGTCTTCATGAGGCTGGCTTCTGGCCTTTTTTAATCTTTTACATTTATCAAGACTCTGAATCAGATCCAGTATTGTTCAGATCCCCAATAGAATAAGCTGAAATAGTGATGTAGTGATCATTAATATCCTAAATAAGATTTGGAAATCATTCCCAATCTAAGGAGGGAGAAGGTGAGAAATATCATATGACTTTGAGGCAAACAGCCGGTCAGCCATCTCATTGTGACCAATAAATGGTCAGGGGGAGTTTAGGGTCGGCTATTCTCCGCATGTTTATGATGGAATGGTGTTGTGAAAGAGTTGGGAAAACATTACTGAAAATCCTGTGCTGCTTAAATACTTTCCCTTTGTACAAAAAAGTGAAAACCTCACAGTATGAACCAGCATGAACATGACTGGAAACAGCTGAAGAGCTTTTCAGATATCCTGCAGTCGGTTCCTACCTCCTGTTCAGAGAGACCATCGATGATTTCTGAAATCTCATGCTCACTTCTGGCTATAGTTGCAGAAAGACCTGTTCCTCTTTGTCCAACTCTGTGGGAAAACAAGAACAAGAAGTAGAATATAACCCCAATAAATAAAATATTGAGGTGCAATTTCGCCCTTCTCCTCTTTCTCATCAGGGCTTCTGTAACGTTTTCACCTTTAGCATTTCTAGCAACAAACTCTCTATGAGCCTCTGATGCTGTGAGATGCTTTCCAACAGGCTAAATATTAGTTTAGCATGAATACCTGAAATTCAAAACACTTGGTGCACATTAGTGAAAAATCCTTGAGCACCAAACACTCCTCTGCAAAATAAATATTGCAAAAACAGAGACTGAGATGATGATAAATTTATGAATAACTGTTCAGCCTAACATTAAATAGCACCATGTTTCCTCTATCTAAGGGGGCGGCGGAGGAGACAAAACATGGAGAAACCTTTTACTGATGAAGATCCACTTTAATAATACATTAAATTAACTGCCAGAATGAAAACTGATGACTAAAAGCTAAATATATGCACAATGGATTAAAATATACATTCCCTTTTCTTGAGTGATAGTGATTACATTTCTAGGAGATTAAAGGGAAACGCCGTTTTTTTTACATTATTACATCATGTTCTACTCACCTATTTGAGTTTTGTGTCATTTGGAGCCGTTCTGAAGATATTCCGTTATATCCAAGTAACGTCTTGCTATGGGCAACGACTTGAAAGCACAAACTGAACTGTTCATAATTTATAATTTATGGTACGCCAGCATTCATAACATGCAGGCGAATCACTGTCCCCCAGAACATCCGCGGTTATATTTTTTATATTTATATCTTTTAAAAACGAAGCGGTGCGTGTATGACATCATCCGCGCGCCGCCTACCGTTTATTCTTCCTGTCCGCTGAACTGCTGCTAGTTTTACTCGCGTGTCTGGAAGATGTCTAGTGCTACTACCACAGATGATCTCGCTCTGGAAATGGAATTGAACGATTCAGATTAGCTAGCCGAATCAATAGAAGAGGTAGAGCGTAGCCGCCTGTGACCCGGGCTACCTGTTACGACTCCAGTCCAGCGCGCGGATGATGTCATACACGCTCCGCTTTGTTTAAAAAATATATAAATGTAAAAAATATGACCGCGGATGTCTGGGGGACAGTGATTCGCCTACATGTTATGAATGCTGGCGTACCATAAAGAATAAATTCTGAACAGTTTAGTTAGTGCCTTCAAGTCGTTGCCCATAGGAAGACGTTACTTGGATATAATACAGAATATCTTCAGAACGGCTCCAAATGACACAAAACTAATATGAGCGAGAAGAACATGATGTAATAACATAAAATCAAGGGCCCAATGTAAAAAAAAAAAAGAACGGTGTTTCCCTTTAAAGAAGCCAATTTTTCATATTAGGGATAATAAATGTTATGGAGAAAGATGTCCTACTTGTTATTTGATGGCCATAAGGTTTATATCAACAGAAAATCTATTTTATAATAATTAGCCATTCGTGAAACAAAGCGTAATTGCCTAATAATTTTCTTACTATTACAACAAAAAACTTATTTCTACTATTTATGTATGTATTCTATATATTTATAGAACAAATCTTTTGCTTGGAACAAAACTTAAGACCAAAGATAAATAAATAAAATAAAAAAACAATAGGTTGAAGGTGGTTGAAATACATCATGTATTTTTTTAGGGCAGATGTTTTGCTTCCTGTCTTTCATTACTGGTTGAACTGATTCATCCAGGTGTGTGCAGTGAGGTCAGGACCACATGGATGAACCAGTTCATCCAGTAGAAAAAGACAGGAAACATGAGCTGCCTTAAGTAAAGGAGGTAGTGGAGTTGTGCATAGAGCTCATTCAAGATGATGCACCCAACCAGACAGCCACTTTATTTCCCCCCAATCGCTGGTCATAATGCTCACCTTTGGAAGCGCTCCTGCTGTTCTCGCTGCTTGCGGATTTCGGGGAACTGTCGTTCGTAGTACTCTCGCGTTCTGCTCTCCTTGGCTTTGCGTCTGGGGTTGTTCTCCATGCGCTCCACCTTCTTCTCCCACGCCTCCATTAGCTGGTCATAGCGCTGACAGATCTTCTGTTCCTGTGCACATGAAAGGAAAACGGCACACGTTTATTGGGGTTGTTTGCTCTTATGTGGAAAGTCGAGACAAACTCTTATCTGTTTGATGCTTATTCTCATCCCAGAAAAGAACTAAGATTTGATTTCTTACCTAAGTTAGCCAATTGTTTTTTCAATTTTATTCTAGTACAGATCTCCATAAATCAACCTAAAAATAAAGAACTCAAGACACATCTAAATGTCATGTCCCAACTAGATTTATGGCACTCAATTTAAATTAAGATGAATACATTTATATTCTGTATAGTATATTATAGGATCTGATTGTTGGTCAGACTAAAAAAAACTTTTGAAAACAACAACCTTTATTCAATTATTATACATAATTTATATCAAACCTGTATTCCTGATTTTCTTTAAACTTTTCCTTCTTGTACTGATGTAATGTTCCCATTAAATGCATTGTTCTCATAAGTAATTAGCAAAAGAACCTCATAAAGAAGCTCAAAGGCTTGAAAGCAGTGCTCTGTGTTGAATATATCAATATAATGTGTTTTAAGGAAACAGGTTACTGGAGGTTTTTAAATGTCTACCAATCAATCAGATCAGAATCAAATACATTTCCCTTGATCTAATTACTGATGTCCCCAAATCAATGATTAATAATGAGAACTTTAGGCAGGGGTTTGCAGGACTCCCACCACCAGCAGCTGAAAATCAGGCCTATGATGCTCTGTTTAAGTTAGATAAAGAATATAAACGCTACTGACATAAACGTTAAAACATAAATGATAATGACCATTTGGTAAATTCTAATCTATGAGCTCAATTAAGAAAGCTGCTTATCTCTTCAAAGAAGACTAAATCTGGAAGACCCTGCTCAAATAATGGCCTCAACAAACAATCCTAATTTTTGAATGGAAAAATGTAAACAGCATAACGGATGGGTTACATGCCCCATCTCTTTGAGCTGTGTTTGTGGTGTTTGTCAGTTTGTCATTGACTCAATTTCTGTCTCTTGACCCATTCACGGTCGGATCTGATGCGATCGTTGTGTTTACAATCCCTCTCCAACAGGCCTGCTTATTACACAAGTTTCTATTGAAATCATCCAAACCAAACACAGTTTGTTCCTCACTGAGGTGGCAAAAACAAATTAAATCTTTTAATGTCTAGATGTGAAAGAGTTCAAATGTTTGGAGGAGATTCAGAAAAGAGGGTCAGACGGGGTAAAACGCCGTCCGCAGCGAGGGACAAACAGTTAACCTTCCTCTTGGCAAGAGGCCATGAGCACTCTGCCATTGTTCAGAGTCTGAAAGGTCCGACTGAGGTTAGCTTCACTGAACCACAGCAGCAAAAAAAAAAAAGATCTTTGTATTCAAACATTATGTGATTCTGCAAAATTTAAACAACCGATAAGGCAGCGGTTTGAAAAAAGCAGTTCTTAGAAACACCGTTCGAAACGACAATATTTATTATTCCTCTGCATACAAAAGTTGTTATTGCGCCACACAATGAGTCCAAACAAACAGAGGAAACCAAGGCGCCTCCTGTTCCCTAAATACATCATCTGGATGATTTTTACAACTACAACCATGACCCACTGAGTCAAAAGAAGCTGAAGAGGCTTTCAGTTTATGTTGTTTCCTTTGCCTGGAAGCAGAGACATGAAGTGTCGGTTCTACAAAAGCTACAGTCGAGATTAAAAGAGTCACGACTCAGTCACAACTAAGAAAAAAAAAAAAAAAAGGTCCTGCATCAAGCTAAGGATCACTGGGAGGAAAGAGGCTACAACCTTTTTATTTACGAAATGAAGAGGGACTCTAAATTTGAAAAAACAAATGCCTGATCCTAATCTAGTATGGTGGTGGCAGCATTATACTGTGGAGGAACAAGGAATCCAGTCAGAGGTGTAGAAAGATGATGATGATGATTGAGGATGTTATTGTGTCTAATATTAACTGCAGAAAGAAAATGCACGCCATTTTCTAAAAACAGTTCTGTGCTACTTTGTTCCAACACATAATTACAGCACCAAACCAGGTTTGCGGATGCAACGTGATAGAAAGTTAAAAGGTTTAAGGCATGGACGCCTCTTTTTTTAAGACTTTAAAATGTCTATGAAGATAAAGGAAGTTACAGTAAAATCCTAACAATAATCCACTTTCTGCGAAAGCACAGGAAGAGAGTACACTTACAGCCTTTAATCAACCCATATCTTTCCTCTACTGAAAATATTTTCAAGACAAACTGGTTTGCAGCCGTTGGCATGTCTAGTCTTTGTCTTACAGACATAGCTTCTTGATAATTTCCCTCATAAAAGCTGTCGTGCATTTCCAGTTAAGCGTGCATGTCTTTCTACACCAACAAGTGTCATAGCATAGCTTGCAAAGCAGTTATGCTATGGGCAGCAGTTCAACTCCAGACTGAAGTGTAAATCAACAAGGAGAAAAATTACTTAATTGTTTGACATAAATCAACAAAATAATGTGAGTGTATTAAAATTGAGGTTTGGGATTGCACACTTCAATAAGTGCTGACTGGTTTTAATTTGCACCTTAATGCCAAAGGAGACAGTAGAAGAGCTTTGAATGAGATAGATCTGGCACATCTATGGCTACAATACAAGACTCTGAAATCCATGCTGCTTTCTCTGAAATCGGTTGGGCTTTCAAACACCACATAATGTCATTTAGGGCCAACCAACTCTGCGACAGCAGGTCAACAGGTTTATGTGGATAATCAGCTTTCTGCTAACAGCGACCCTGCTGAAGCAGAGGTAAACATAACCTGAAATTCTAATTCATAGCACCAATGCAGACTAATCTTGTATTCTGTATACATTTACACCTACTAGTTCCTTTTTTTGGTTTATATTCTTAGCTGAAAAAACAGTATCATATTCATTTAAACCATCAAGTTTAGGAATGAAGCTTAAATAGTCTGAGCAGAGGTCATCCGAGTACATAGAGTCACATGCTGCATTGTGCTGTGACGGCTCCACTCACTGTGGGAAAGGAAAGAGCTTCTCCTGTTGTCCCCAAAACATATAAAACTACATCCAAGTTCAACATCATGTAACCTGCATCCTGGACACTTACCCTTTGTTTACGAGCATGATTCCTCCTTTTAAAAAACAAGATCAGCTTCTTCCGCATGACCTGGTTTCTAAAAGAAAGCAGAAATCCATCATTTTTGTGTTTATAAAGAACACTTACTGTAACTTTTAAAAGAAAAGCATAAAGAAGATTGTGTAGCAAAATCTAAAGTCTGTTTTAAATCTGATTTAAAGTTTGTTTGATTTGTACCTTTCAAAATAAGAAAACAATTTTACTAAAAGTTTGACACATAGATAAAAATACTGGGAAGTATTGTTTACAAATGCTGGTGGCGGTGGGACGGGACCATGAGGGCGCTGACCCTGAGAGCGTGGCCTTTCAGCAGGTTCACACAGAATGGGTCTCTGTCCTGATAAAAGGCCCAACCAGATGCGCCGCTCCCGTGGTACACGCTGATAAGGTTTTTTTTTTTTTTTTTTTATGTTCCAGACAACATGGCCTTCAACCCCTCAGGCAACTTACTCCAAACATGCCTGACACAGACAGACAAATACACATTGCTGCTTCCTATCCCTGCTGCTCTGCTTGGTGTAAGAGGAGCAGGTCAATCAGGTGAAACGCCGACCAGATTAGACAGAATTATCAGAGGGGATTATGGGAACTCAGGTCAGAGTTACACGGTTTCCCCCACTGATCTCATTGTGAAGGTCACATCTGCACCGATAAACCAACATTTCTATCTTTTTATAAAAAAAAAAAAAAAAAGATGAACAAATTAAGCTGAAACTTACGTTTTGATGTTAAAAAAAAAAAAAAAAAAAAGATGAACAAATTAAGCTGAAACTTACGTTTTGATGTTATCGTGGTAAACCTTCGTGTCTGACGGCTGGTTGTACAACGGCTTCAAAAAAGAAGGGAAAAAAAAAAGAACAGGAACTGAATTCATCACTGACCAAAACAAACAAATAAAAACTCAGTTGGTAATCAGAATCCACGAAAAGTCAGTGAGAAAAAGTCTTGCATGCAGGTGCTTCCAGGTTGTTCTAAGAATAACGTCCATTTTTGAGTAGATTCTCATTAAGGAATCATTTAACAGCAAGAGAGTCGTTTGTTGACATTTCTATTTCCAAAAACTGTCTATGGTTCATTCAGGCGCTGAGAAAGAGAGAGAGCTAAACTTTCAGCAGCTGAGAAGAAGGCAGAACAGCAAATATACAGTATTACCATACAATTTAAAGTTTTATATGTCTGCCTAACTAATGGTTCTCAAAACATGGAGACAGCTGTTTACAGTGGTAAAACTACCTGCGACAATGATGCTCATTTTACACCAATCTGAATGCTAATCTTATGAATACTATGCCACACACACAGACACCAACTTGGCTGCAAGTACGAATAATCAAAGTCTTACAGCAGTAAGCCTAAAGAAAAACAGTTTTATACCATATTGTACCGCAGCTCTTATACTGAAATAAAACTTGCCAAAAATCAGCACTAGCATCTCTAAATCTGTTCATAAACCTATGATTGCTGCATCTCTAGTCATGTTTTTAAGGCTCCAAAACAAAGGAAATGGTAGGAATTAATAAACATACCAGCTCAACTTTGGGGCCAAGACCTTCCAATATTTTATGAGCCTCTTCAGCTTTTTTCTGAAAAGAAACAACATCAAAACAGATATTCAGTGACCAATAGCATCAAAACATTTTCATTTTAACCTTTGGAGTTTAACGCATGTGCTTGTCCCCATTTCCTCTTACTGGTGGTGAGTGACATAGTGTGAAAAATTGCAAATCTCCTTTTGGAAAGTAAGCTGGTATGAGCGATGCAAACAGCAACATTTGAGAAATGGGCTCCTGCATGCTCTCGCATGCGTTTAATAGGCGTTCCCTTTCAGGAGAGAGTACAGGGTTGTGCATGTGCGTTTTCTTTTTTTTTTTTTGCAGGACTGTAGGCTGACAGGAAAAGGGGTATGAGAGAGGGGGAGAGACATGTGGCAAAGGACCACAGGTGGGATTCGAACCCGAGTCAGCCGCATCCAGGACTAAGGCCTCCGTATATGGGTCATGCACGCTAACCGCTGCGCCACCTGCACGCCCAAATGCATTTTTGAATAAGTGGAGAGGGCGGGGCTTTTCAAAATTTTGCGGAAATCCTCCATTATAACTTTAAGCTCCAAAGCCCTGATCCACACTAGGCATTCTGAATGAGACTTCCTTTATTCAAACCTCAGATAATTAGTCCAGTGTGATCCTGGTTGTCGATATGATTGCGAACGTGTGATTGTCAGTGTGATGGTGAGAACTAAAAGAAGACTATAGAAGTGTAAGACTGAGGTAATTAATTCAAAGATGCCTTCAATGAATTTAAAATCAGCCTTTCTGACTGAAACAAAAAAACTCTACAGGAGGAGGCCGTTCAAAACAACTGCCAGCCTGCCTCAATCTGAACAATGCTAAGATCCCGACAGGACTCACAGCAGGGTCCAGACTTTAAGATTAAAAAGAAGAAAAATAAAAGGTAAAGGTCAATTTTAAACAACAAAAAAAGAGAGATAATGAAAGACATGGATGGTAGGTGAATTTGAGTGCATGAGTAGAAAGACTCATGCACTCTCTCCTGTCTCCATCTCTTTCTTTCCCATACTTCTCATCCCCCCTTCCTTTCTCACTTCCCATTCCATCTCAGTTTCAGTTGTTCATGATTTACTCCATAAATCACTTTAAAAAATGTTAATATACAAGTATCAAGTGGAACCTCATGGCTACAGTTATAATGGTCTGTGAATAGAGAATAGAGCTGTGAATCTTTGGGATTCCCACAATTTGATTTAGAATTGATTCTTGGGGTCAAAATTCGATTTTTTCCGATTCTTTTAAATCCAAACAATTCGATTCAGAAACGATTCATTTACGATTCAAAACGATTCTCAGGATCTATTCCAGTCTGCTGGCATGAAAGAAGAGTACATTTATTAAGACTATATAATTGTAAATGTTTTATTTACCTATTGCAATAATGTAAACACCAAAAGGTAAATTTTACCAACAACTCTGGGTGATGTCTTTCGAGATGAGAATGGGGATTGGAAATACTCCCAAAATACTTAACTTTACCGTTGCAATCTCTGCAAACCATGAGTCATGTCAAGCCCTTTCTGACCCGGGCCGGATTGAAGGTAAAATCCAAAGTGTTTCCAAATGGTTGCTTTTAAAGACCGCGGAGGCGGTTTAATTTCTTTTTCATCATCCTCCATACTCCATACGGCAACAAACACAGTAGCTCACACAACACTACGCACCACTCTGTAGCCTTCTAGGCTAACGCTTGCATGCCTGTGCATAGCTCACGCTGCCTGATAAGGCACATCCGCACGCACAAAAAAAAAAAAATATATCGTTTTTAAAGAAAATGAGAATCGATTCTGAATCTTTAAATGTTAGAAACGCGATTTGAGCTCAAATCGATTTTTTTCTTCACCCCTAATAGAGAACCGAAATAAAATGCATTGATGTTTGTTTGTGATGTGACGACGTCTGTAAAAGTTTAAAGCTCTGTTTTTTAGCATCAATGCCAGGATAAAAAGTGCAAAAACTATTATGTCGAAAAATGATGATGAAGCTTGCCTGGAAACTCTTGCTTGATTGGAACAGACTTTCAGTTTACACAAGCTCATTAGTAGCATAATGACTTAGTGTTTAATTTTCTGGGACCGTCGACAGACAAGGACAAACAAGCCCAGCTGCCAGAATAACGGCATGAGCTCCTTCGCATCTTTGAGGGGTTAATGGTTGACTGAGAAGAGAGAGTCCCAGCACTACCCTTTAGAAATGCTTCTCATGATATGTAGACTATTTTACATGATTTCTTGAGCAATTAGTTAAACAAATTATCAACATGAAATCGATTCTTGTAAAAATTTACACTTATTTTTTTTCTCTCCACATGTAAACTAATTAGAAAGCCCAGCATATTCCAACAGTGAGTACAGCTGAATCATTGCTCTGAGAAGAAATAATACTGCTGTGCTTTGTGTCGGGATGTTAGAGCAGGAGACCAGAAGCAGAAAGAAATTATCAGTTCATGGTAGAAGCAACAAAACAGTTTCAAATGGACCGTTTTATTTTATAGCAGAAACAGGCAGCATGGAGGAAAACTAAATTTAGAGCCTGTCTGTGGTTATCCTTCTGCTACAGGGAGGGAGAAGAAATGCACATCTGCTTCGCTTGTTTGCCACTTCCTTGTTCATACCAGCTTTAATGGATGGATGTAGACAATTAAAGAGCGTCATGACGGGGAAAACTCCACAGAAAGGGAGGAAAGTTGGACTTTGCTGGTGGTGTGTTCAGACGACGTACCCTGTTTTCATCGTAGATGATCTGGACTATGCTGCGGTGCTTGTGCTCAACAGGAGGTGGGGTCACTGGCTTCTCTGGCTCCACTGGCTTTGCTGCTTCCTCCTCAAGTTGTTGCTAAGAGACAACATCAGAATAAGAGCTTCAGACCAAAAGCTTACAAGAAATAAAAAAATTACCAGATTTCACATAGTCACATTTTCTGATTGCAGCATTTTTTTTTTGTTTTGATTTATTTCTATTCCTGCAGAGCAAAAAAAAAAAGAAGCTTAATAGCATCTGATTAAGTTTGTGCTGAATCACCCGGATCTCTGAAGTCTATGAAGACTTTATCAGGATATCTGCTGATAGTTTGAACCCAAGCAGCCACACTATAAAGGTCATGATAAACCACATGAACACCAAGGTTATACTAAGGATTCATGGCTATAATGTGTCATGATTTTAGAAATAAATACATTAAAAAAGGATACCCTCTCAGTGCACTATCATTGCAAAAGCATTAAAAGAACATTTCAAACTGAGTTTATTTGACAAAACTGGGACATAAAAGTGGTTAGCATATAAACATCCAATGCAGAGAGAAAGGCTGGCATGTTAAGCAACCAATTCCACCTACATTAAAGACCAATTTATTCTATAACTGTTCAGATTTATAATTAAATCCAGTCAATCGGGCTGTGAAAAGAAAGCTGAACAGAACAAACGGCTCTGAACCACAATACCTGCATTATTATATCGGTTACATTTGTTAGACTCACAGATGCCTTAAACAAAACCTCCAAGTGAATTTATTCAACTCTGCAACCAGAATAACAATATTTAATTACCTCAAACATCTGTCATTTTATCATTTTCATGCGACTGCATTTTAATCAGAATATCAACAAAGCATTTTGGCCTTCTTGCTCCTTTTCTTTTGAGATTGGATCTTTATTAAATGTTTTATTAAAGTCCAGTTTTACCCACCTGCTTCTTCTTCAGCTTTGAAATCTGCTGCTCCACTTTGGCGATCTCTCGGTCCACGCGGTCCATGCTCTGAATCAGCTCCTCCTTGGACAGCTTGGAGGGAGAGTTGTCCTGATCATCCCCCATGTGCAGCGCATGTCCCCCAGGGGAGGCTGACTCCACTTTGACCGTGAATGGAGACTCCTGATTAACAAAACAAGAGAACAAGAATCCTAAAATTTATGAGAATAAAACTTGTGTAACGTTGCATCCAACTTAAAATTGTCATTACTGACATCTATTATTTTCTGTTTCCTTTAATAAATCCAATGATTATTTTGACTGTATTCCTTTCAGCATCCTCCCCCAAATAAATTCAAAAACGAATCTTATTTAGTAAAAGGCAAATATGAAGGAAAAAACAAACTTAAAAAAAAAAAAAAAAAAAACAGAGCCCCACCTTTTTGACCTCCACAGTGGCTCTTAAGCTGTCCTGTACACTGTGGGGCATCGGTAGCACCACGCCCCCAGCTGTGGGAGGGGTGCGGTTGATATGAGCCTCGGCAACAGTCTCCATGCGAGGGCGTTTGGACTCCAGGGCTTCATGCTCTGCCTGGGATGTGACGGAGGGAAACTGCGATTCATAAACATGCCGTCTCTCTGGAGGCCTGGAGTATAAAAGCAGACATGAAACATTCAGAGAAGAAACTACAATAAAACAGTAACATGAACACATTGGATAAAAAAAAAAAAAAAAAAAAAACGCTGTTTAGACAACCTTTCAACTCCAGGGTGGAACTCTGAGAGTAAGGACAGTCTTCTCCGACCCTGCGGATCCTGCATGTGTGTGCGGTAATCTTGGACGGGGAAATCCTTAAAGGAGAAGAAAACAAAAGACAATATGGTGAAGATCAGAACAGTCAACACTAGAATGGTCTCACCAGAGAAAAACAACACTTAATCCTACAGATTAACAGCTCCAGTTAGGGATGAAGCTGGTTACAAGAACCATATATCGTTTACCAACATTTAAACGCCTAAGGACTAAAAAAAAAACATGATTATGAAAGTCGTTTTTGATGTCTGTATCACAGAGCAAAGCAGCTCTTTCCCTCACCTCAGGTAGCTGAATGGGGGCCTGCAAAGTCACCTCTAAACTCTGTCAGGTCATTTATTAGATGAGAGTAAAGACGGACAGCTGTGAGCTTTTAGAAGCACGGCTGGAAGTGAAGGTCAACAGGAGGCATGCTGGGGGATCAATGGCAGTGGCGGATAAAACCTGCAACTGAAGTTTCCTCCTGTTGTTTTTTTTTTTTCCAAAGCAACAATGATAACTAAAGGCTTTAAATACATATAATCTTATTTCTGAATGCTTGAGGTGACAAAGTTATTCACTACATCACTCCCTTGACCTACGAAACCAGGTCACCCCTATACAAGTCTGCTGTTGCTAGCAGCACTGTGGGTGCTTTAAGGCAGTAAAGGAGGCTGACTTTAACTCCCCCCACCCTCCTGCATTGTTTCCTTCACAGAACACAGGGATACAGAAAAAAAATAGTGTTTTATTTAAAGTCAGATAAAACAGTTTTTATGTAAATGTTGTGGTTGTGTAACATGTGTTCCATTCTTAATGCAAGGCTGTATCCTGTGGTGATGACATGCAGCCATGTTGCTATTGCTTTCTAACACTCGCATCTTTGAAGTTCAAAGATTTCAGGAATTTTGAAAAAATAAAAATAAAAAAAGCTATTCCCTTGCTGGATATATGTGGGGGGTTTTGCCTGTCATCGGGGCCCTTTTGGATCTTTAGCTTTGGATGTTAGCCTTTGCATGTTCGTATTGCAGAGCCTGGTGCAGTATTTGAACCTAGGGATGAACTGAAACAAAAATTTTAATTTTTAAAACAAAGAAACCAAAACGCCAGAAGAAATTATGTCAATGATTGGGACCAGAGCATATTTGGCTATGATGTGCACTAACCTCACTAAAAATCAAGGCATTGGAATAAATTAATCACAGAATTATCATAATATTTATTTACCCCTGATATTTTTGTATTACGCCCTTTGCCTTAGCAGAACCACTTTCAAACACGCCCACCACAAAGTGGTAACTTCTCTATTATACAGTAAAGAAACATTTCCAGGATTATGCTGACTTTAGAAGCTAAGCTGTTTCAGACATCATGGTACACGTGCAATGTTAAAGGTAGCTACTAAAGAAGCAAGAGAGAAAGATCTATGTGAAGAACTAATGGTATCTTTCTAGATGGAATATGGTTAGACAAATATGAGAAGTGCAAAATAAACTAAGCCTTTATTATGAGGAAGGAAAAGCAGAATAATAATGCAGATTCAATAAGTCAAAGCTGGGGGTATGGCACACAGAGAGGATGATGTGCTGCATTTTCAGAGATAGTTAAAAAGTTGTTTTGCTAATTTATTATTACTAATAATGAACATAGTCTTTCAGGCTATATATGACATTCAATAATCAAAACTATTAAGGCGGTAATGAGAGAAACTAAAAGAGACAAGAAGTTATGAACGGATGAAAATGAGGAGAGAGAGAAAAATCACCCGGTTAAATGTCTCATCTGTTCAGCTTGTAGCTCCCCCACAGCAAATAGATTTTTTAAATTTTTGCTAAATAATTTCTAAAATGCTAAACTGGAGTTGTTTGTGGACTTTTGAATGCAAGGATTTTTATCTTCACAGTTTTCTCTGAGGTTTTTGTATCATCTATATTGATACCACAATTGCATCGCCCCGACCAAAATTAAGTAATATATCACGATACTAGTTTTGATCATACTGTCCTAATTTATCCTTTGCAAATATCTACATATGAGGCGACGGGTGTCGCTCGTCACACATCTTGTTTTGGTCTACAGAAATTGCTCAACAGCCAACCTAGTGATGACTTCTCCTTTAAGCAGAGCAACCAATAAACATGGGTTTGACAGACTAGGTTTAACAAATGAAAGCATCATGATGGATTTGCTAGTCCTGAACCTTGAATCTATCAGGGTTTATACAGGAATGAGTAACTAATTTAATGCTTTTTAATGCTCTTTTAACGCTCTTAGACAAGTACATCAACACAGCAAAATCCTTTGTCATCTTAACCGTCGACAGGCTGCAGCCTTGCCCCGAATTCCTTGTTTTCCAGCCACTTTAGTTGAAATTTGCATTTTCCCATTCTCTAGCTTTATGCCTAAAGCTTCTATTCCAAACGTACGGCTTTACGTTTATCAACCGGAAGCAGATCCACACAAACACCTAGAACCATTTATATCTGACGAAAATAAAATGGTAAATGGGTCTACTTATACAGCGCTTATTTTTACAAGTCAGAAGACTTGACCAAAGCGTTCTATACTACATTCAGTCATTCACCCATTCACACACACATGTCTGATGACCCGCGGAAACCCAGTTTATGGTCATGCACCGACAGCCGTTTTAGCGCTCTCCTGATGGCAGATGACATACAACAAATAGGGACGGTAATAATGGGGGTTAATTCTAACGGCTGTTTTAAATGCTCCCCCTCCTCTCTTTCGCAGTGTAGCTCTAATAATAGGTGGATTAACACCTGGAAATGGCTGTCGATTGCACTGATAACTCTGAAACCTGACTAAAGCAACACTAAGGCAGCAACATTATGCAGTGAGGAAAGGGTGACTATAAAGTCCAGTTTTGAGGTGTAGAATCACAGTTTTTGATCTGCTTTTAGAGCAAAACCTACAAACTACAAACCAGATGCTTCATGTCTCATGGATGTTTTTTTTAAACGTGCCCTGGAAATATTTGGTTGTATTTTTTTTAACAATTTATTTTTTAAGTTTTTTATATTAATTAGCTGCTGTTTTTCTATTGTCAATATCTTTTTATAACAAAAATAGGGGTTTTCTTACTACCAACTGAACGGTTATAATTTTTTTTTTCTTCTGAGAGACATATCTTTTTCTTAACTCTACAGCCTGAATTAAATTTTTATTCCCCATATTACTTCTTCTTCTGTTAGTTTTTTTCTTCCTCTAATCTTTACCTCGTTATTGCTGCTGTTGCAACAAAATCTCCCCAGCGTGAGGCAATAAAGGCATGTCTTTTATCAAATATGTGTATCAACATAACAAAAATAACATTTTAAGTAACATTATTAATAAAAGCAAAAAGTAATTTAGCAGCAGCATGAATGTCTGCTTTTTTTTCTGTTCAAAAGGGAACAATTTAGATCGAATTAAACAATGTAGTTTCCTCATTTGTTAAAATATGTTGTTTTATAGTTTGACTGCACAAAAATATCTTGCTAATCCATGACATAAAAACCGGTTGTAAACAGCAACCCATACGTTTGTAAAATCGATGAAAACTCTGATTTAATTTCATATTCTGGACACTAACCTCTCACATTATGGAAAACTATGTCCTGAGGAAATATTCAGAGTCATGCAAAAACAAAATGGCAGACCCTTTTACCCCACCCAATAATTTCCTGTAAGCTCCTTCTGTTTATGATCTAATAAAAGCAATAAGTCCCAATTAACGCCACACTAATTGCTTCCACAGTCAGTCACACTGAACAGAACAGTAAGGCTGACTTAACTGAGAGGTTTGATATTAGAAATTCATAGAATATTCAGTTTTAATTAAAACTTTAATAATAAATAGAATAAGATCATCTAGAATTTTAACAAAGAAAAACTTGTATAATTCAGAGAAAGTCCACAATATTATCAGCACATTGCAACTGCCAAAAAAAACAAAACAAAAAACTGCTGTTTCAGGAAATATTTTGAATTCCTGATCTTCTCCTGGATTTAAACAAACAATCGAAACGCCAGGAATTTTGCTACTGATAGTTTTCTGTGAAACAGAGCTTCCAAAAACGATGCTATCCAAAACAAATGCAGGGAAACATTATCCAGCTGTTACAAAAGCACAATTATTTGCAAGAGTGCAGGAATCAACTCTAAATACACTCCAGCTCTTAGAGAAGCTATGACTGAAATTAATGGGTGTGATTGCATTAAAGCAAGAATAACAATACCTTCCATGGCAAAAATTATAAAATAAAATCATCTGGACAAAAAAGCTCTGCATTCTAATCAGTTTCTGACCTGGTAACTTGAAACAGGACGCAGCATCAGAAATCAGGCCAACCATCATCTGTACAAACCACTGTCAATGGACTCCAACCCCACTTGTCCGATCAGGTTTTAAGAAAAAAAAATAAATAAATAGACTAACTCTAATCTTAGCTATTTTTTTTCGGTTCTCAAATGACTGAAAACAAACTCCTTTCGATTTAAAACCATAACTAAAAGAAAAAGTAACGTCACCTTCCTACTATTTTCTCTCTAAGTGCATTTCCTCCAACTGAGGACGGAAGTACGAGAACAAGCCCACGCATGTGCAGCCAGATCAGTCGGGCTTGTTTCCAAGGCTGCTGCTTACTTACAGCAGCCATGAGGAGAAATGCCCTTAAAGATCAAAAGATCTCCATAAAGGCTGATACAAAAGACAAAAATAAAAAACAGTGCTTTAGTCCTCTAAAGTTGCTGAAAGACATCAGGTCCTCAAACCAGGATGAATCATTTTACACCTAAAACATTGGCAAAAAACGCTAATTTCTCATCATTAAACTAAATAATAATAATAAATAATGTGTTTACTATCATTGCAAAAATAATAAACAAGTTATCACTTTCAGTACTTGATGTTATTTCTGCTTTATCATTGCAAAATTAGGAACAGGAACATATTTGTGCTAAAGAATACTAAAATAAACTCAAATAATTGATAAGATTAAACTTTTCAGTCCGAAAATGTTTTTTTTTTATTAAGCTTTAACATCTAGTTATAGGTTATTGCAAAAGTATTTAAAATAGGTTCATATCCATTTTAGTAGAAATTTCGTTAAAATTCTTCATATTGTTTTAACAAACAATTTGTAACAACAAGATTTGAAAAAAATGTTCTCCTTTTTTTAAGTTAAAGATTTTTTTTTTTGTTCAGAAATTTACTAGCAGGTTTGACGGACACATTGAAATACAACTAATTAACTATTATCTTCGGTTTACAGGCAACATCGCATGACTTTTGGCTGTATATACTCTGTTCCATATTTGTTGGAAGGAATCATGTTATAACAAATGTTCATGCACTCCTCACACTGCTATAAAAGTAGTTTTTCACATATATTGTATAAAATATCATTGGTTTACAAAAAAAAAGCTAAATCATAACTTTTAACCAATCTGATGGTAGGATAACTTAAATAGTTGGATAAAAAATATGCGTTTTTGATGTTGTTGTGCTTATATAATTTTATATCCAACATTTAGGGAGGGAAAATGTTTTTGTTTTTTTTTATTGAAAGTTGGATTATTTTGTCAATTATATGGTTTTTGATTAAAGTATAATTAATGTGTAAAAGTGTTAATAGAGTCCTATCACTAGTTTGTAGAGAATTGCATGAAAAGGTATTAATGGTTAGTTAGCATCTTTGGGGAGTTAAAAAAAATAAAATAAATCAGGCTATTCAGTTGGAAGTTAAATCCCCTCAGCAAGAAACCCTGAAAATATATATATATATATATATATATAAAAAAAAAAAAAACTTGGTTTATTCCCTGAGTTAAAGAAGGCTGCTGTGGCTGAATTATCCCACTGGTTACAACTGTGCAGCTTGGTTCATGAATGCGTCACTCATAACGTGGAGCTGGAACGTTTGGGTGACATCATCTCTGAGGTGATGCTGTGGACGTTGTTCATATACTGCCATTAGGGTCAGTTTTATAACACCAAGGAGAAAAACATTGTTCTATGAGGTTCTCCAAGTCGAGCTCAGAGAACAAATGGAACGCATCATAAAACTAAAAGCAAGCAACACAGGCAAAGCTCGATTCTGTTCAGTTTTTACAATACCCATCAGTCAGCACAGGGTTCTATTTTTTTTTTTTTTTTAGATGATTTAGTTTTATCATTCGCCACTCATCCCCACATTAAGCCGTCTCTTATTCACTGCCCACTTTGGTGGCATTCTTCAAGCTATGTCGGGAGGCGGGGTTATGCTTTTACATCGGGTTTATTTACACTTCACAGTGGCCTAAACCAACAGTTATAACATTTGGTCATTAGGGGCGTCTTTACAAAATACTGCTTAATGCAACGCAACAAGAAGGGTTCCAATTCAGGAACATAAATGAGAAGAACTGAGAAAGAGGGGAAAAGACAGCAAAGCAGGAGAAACTAAGATGTGCTGCTGTGGTTAGCCCAGCACTGAAACGTTTTTAGATTACATAAACCTGCCTGTACATCACAGCTGTGATGTCATTTCCTCTATTTAGTTCAGTTTCTTTCGTTTGGTTGGAAGTTCTGATGAGACCCAAGGCCCAAACCGAGCAGATTATCCGAAGACACGAACACGGACGAAGAGCATCAAATTGCTTTGGTTATAAACCGGCCTGGGAGTCGAGAAAGATCTAGATTGACAAGTGGGATTTTCTTTTCTTAGAAAACAAGCTGAGCAAAAAAACAAGGTGTGACATGGAGCATCCTAGTCCTAAATTTCTTCTCCCCTTATTTGTCCTTGTTCTTAGATCTATACCGTATGCTTTAAAGACAATCCTAACAGATGAGAGCCAAGTCTCGTCAGAAAGGATCATCAGAAAGAGGCAGCGTTAAGAAGATATGCATCAACTGAAGAAATATTGGTTTACCTGTTGGTGGCGCGATCCAGAGAAGGTGTACTGCACAGAGTGTGGAGGGTACCGGCTCTGCTCGCTGCTGAAGGACCCCTGACTGGGGGGGTAGCCCGAGCTGCTGGACATCCTGGTCAGACGCTGGCGGGCGGCTGTGGCCTCACAAATCAGAAAGTCTGTCTAGACCATTTTTGTAGACACAAACCACCTGAAAGACAAACATGGAGAATAAATGACTGCTTCTTAGACATTAGAGCAGGTACATAAACGAGGCTGAAAGGTCTAAAGGGCTGGTTATCCTCCCGCAGCGGTGTGTCGCAGTGAGCTTGTCGCAGATATTTTTGATTTATGCCCAATATTGAAGCATGGTCTACGCTATGTTATTCCACGCCACAACGCAAGAGGGACAATCAGGAACTAGCTGTGGGTCTAGATACGGCCGAGGCGGCGAGGAAGGGGGGGCAAGTTTGTCCTACAACGGAACGACATGAGGACCAAAAAGCGCGGGGATCCAGGAGGAAAAACGGTCACAGCGTTCTCACACACCTCGCTCTTCCAGCTGGTCCAACTTCATGAGTTGTTTTCCACAATGGCGGTCATACAAACAAAACAAACCGGTAAGGTACCAAACAGGAAATACGCATAGTGTAGAGTGGATGCAGATTTGACCAATCAGAGGCCTCCTGTCTGTGGTCCTCTACAATTTTGGAGAGGTGCACCAGAGTGTCTGCTATTATCTGCATTAACTGCGACACACACACAGGCAACCTTCCTTAATCAGCCTTAAAGGAAAAAAAAAATTATTATTCTTAAAAATTTAACAGACCTTGTTGTAATGTTTTCAAACACCAAGAAGTGAAAATCATATCATAAAAATAGGGTGTGAGGATTCGCTCAATTGTCCTGAGATCACCCTACCTCAGCTCTAACAGTAGGAGGGAAAAACATCTCTCTGAAATGAAAGCTTTTACTGAGAGACAAAAATTTTAAATTCACCATTTTAAGAATTAGCAACGTGTTTCAAATGAGGTCAGTGGAAATATAGAAATGGCCAATTAACCTTAAAACAAACGGAAATTCACACCCGATGCTGCAAAGTACACAGCCTAAGGTTTCTGAGCAGTGAAATACTTTCACTAAATGGGTTAGTAATTTAATCAATGATATTTTGGATAAGTTATGAAATATGTTGATCACCTAAAAAACATCAGATTTGAATTCTCGTATTTTCTTATGGCACAACTACAAAGATCTTCTGATTGAATGTAGAGGAATGAACAACTTTAGGTTTTTGTATATTATTTAGTAGAAAGTGCTCCAGGTAGAAGGTGCACTTTCATTTTCTTCTGCTGCTTGAGGTGATGCTAAAGGAGCTTCAACACAGTTTTCTGTGTATTCCTTGCCAAACAGGAGCGTATACGCATCTGAAATTAGTACCTCAACCTAAATTGGGTGAAGTACATACTTACAAGTACAGGAACATTTTTAAACTTCTAATATGAATTTGCTCTAACTATGATTTATCAGTTTAAAATGTAAGGCTGTCACATGCATAACCAATGCGTAGTACACAAATGATGTTCTACTGCAGTCTAATATGTCTGTTGTATTTTTCTCTTTAGCCTCCTCCAGGTCTTAGCAGCTGGTCTCTCAAGCTCATGGTTTGACGTCACCTCTTCATCTAACACATAATAAATAATCTTACCATAAAGGAATTAAAGAAAGCAAAGGTTGAACACCTTTCTTCAAATAAGGGGCTGGTAAAATCAGTCCCTGTAAGTTAAAGCTTGGCAACAAACCAGAGACAAGAAATCAGTCACAACATTCAGATCTTTGCACATTAAACTAAACGCAAAGGATTTCTGACCAAAAAAGGAGAAACATGGCGCAAAAAATGATAGGTTGAAGAGAGAATTGGTAAATATTAGGCATTTCCTGATCCCATATTGATATCTGGCTCGATCGATCCAAAATTAGCCAAAATAAAAACAAATATTGGAAAATATTGATCTATATTCTCTAATATAAGCAGGCCGATAGGAGCACTGCTTCTATCTGCTGTTTTAGGTTTATGTAACTCATTGGTTAATAATTGAAGGGTAAGTTGTTATTACAGATGTTATCGTCATTGATTATTATTCTCTGTTTCAGTAATATATGATATGATCAAACCATTTCTAACATTCTAAAATACTCTCTAAAGAGTATTCAAAGTATATACCATTTGTGTTGATATTGTTTAGGGTCAACATCAGTATCGGTCAGTACCACATATAAAGCGCTTTTTAACAACACATCATCTCAAGTCATCAGTCAGAGACGATTCAATATGATCATTCAGTCAGAGGGGTAAAAAGTCGCTATCTGGGGAAAAAAAACCCTCCCACATGTGCATGTGGGGACATTTTATCCACTCAACAGCAATCCCTCACACTGATCATCCATGCAGCGATAGTGGAGAGGAAAAACTCCTTTCTAACAAGAAGGAACAGGGTGAGCAGCCAACTACCGGTCTATCGAGTTGAAGAAAGAGCTGAACAAAAAAGTAAAGCTCTTGATTCATCAGTGTAAGTTCCCTGGGTCGCCCCCAGGAGGAGGCCCAGGGGACGACCCAGGAAACAACCGTCTCTCGTCTGGCCTAGGAGCACCTCTGGCTTCGCCCAGCATAGCTGGAGGAGGTGTCTGCATAGAGCGAAGACTGGGGGTCTCTACTGATACTGCTGCCAACTGTGACATGGTCCCTGGTGAAACAGGAGATGACGAGACATTTAAGCACACGAGGTGAGACATTTTTCACACCAGAAAAATTACGAAAGAGAGCACATACAGTTAGTCATAGAAAAGAATGATTCCATAGCTAATCTCTAGGAGAGAAACAGGACTCAACACTGAAAAGCAGGCCCAACTATCAACTATTAATAAAGATGTCGATGGTAGCAGCACAGCTGATATTAGTTTCCTGGATGATGTCAAACAGGAATAGAGTAGATGGAGTAAAAAACAAAAAACTGATGGAAACAAGAGGAGCATAGCAAAGACAAAAAACAGGGATCAATTTGAGTAGCAGGAGGAGTAAACAAAAAATAAAACCAGGGTGTTAATAAAAAGAACCATGAAATGAGAAGACTTATAGTAACACCTATGATTACTTTTATGATGTTAATGTTCAAACAACAAAAAAACTTCCTCTCCACTGTCAATTAACAATAGAGGAACTTCAAAGAAGGGAGACGTGTTTCTAACGATTGGTACTGTAGGGCTGTTTCATTCCTTTTTCAGCTCTTGCTGTGAAAACATCCCTATCTGTGCGCTTAAAGCAAAGTCTTAAAATTATCAGCTTTAAAAACGTTGTTTAACCATTTCCAAGCTTTTTAGTCCCATTTAGGAAGAGAAACTCCTACAATAAATACATGTTTCTCCAGCTGTATGAAGTCACTTTCAGCAAATGAACATACAACCAAAAAATGCAAAATATCTGTATTTTCTGTCATTCTTGGTGATCTTAAAGTGTTTATTTAGTCTTGTTTCAGTTTTTTTTTTTTTGGTTTGAATTTGACCTATTAAAAAACAAACAAAAACATGGTATTCAAACGTTTAGTAGTTAAGCGCCCCTCTAGCACCTTATGAGAGCTGTCCTTTCCCCTGGCACAGCAGCGAAATGGACCCACAGTTTGGGTGGAAAGAAAAAGTACTGTGGTTTAGTAAATCAAGTTTAGCAGTGGAACCAGTTTGATGGGAAAGAGGCTCCAGCAGCTGCTGATTGCAGCAGGCCTAACTAACCAAATAGACAATATCCTCATGTAGATGTGTGTTTTTATACAAAGAACAGAACTGTGTTAAAAAAAAAAACTAAATAAAGCTTAATCCTTAATATAAAATAATCCAATCTTTTTTCTGCAATCAAAAAATGTTTTATGAACCCCAAATGGAAAAATAATTATGTAACAATAACTGTATCATCAGTCTACCCCCACCGTGCTTTAAGATGTAACCATCATCCTACCTGATTCAGAGATTTTTGTAGATGCTGATGGATTTAAAAAGGTTTGAAGATGACTGTAACAGAGGGCAGGTGTATTATTTTCTTGTGAACAGGCTGCTCAGGGTTAGTCGTTGTGTTTTTGTTTGTTTTTGTTTTTTTGCTGTATAAAGCATCAATCTTTGTACGGTCTTCTCCAGAAATGTCCCCACAACAAAGCCAGCTGTCTTTATCGGTTTACTTTGAAGTCAAAGACTCAGATGCAATGATGATGGCCGAAGAGCTCCTCGTAGATAACTTATCGTCACTGTGGGGCAAGGTTTTAGCAGCGGTAGGAGGAAAATTTGTTTGTTTTTCCTTTCTTTTCCTTTCAAGTGTTTGTGCAAAACCAAAACAAAAAAATGCATTCCGCTACAATAATTTCTTTTGTCTGGGCTTTTTTATCCTGAGCATCCAATCTCAGATTAACAGATTATTAAAATAAATCACCAGGGTGGGTCAGACACACAGACCAATTTCCACTCAATGGTCCACAGATCTTCATGAATACTTCACAAATCACCTAAAGGATTAAAAACCTTTGCAAATTACATTTTTTTAGTGTAAAAGAGGCACCTAAAAAAAACTATCCAAGCTGATAAAAAAAAAAACTAAACGTTTGCACCGAAAAAAAGCTAAGAAAAATTGCCCAGAGAATTTATAAGTAAAGTGAAAATGCTGAATCACAATGATATTTCGATAAGTCATTGTTTTTCTTTTTTAATAAGGCTACAGGCAGACAATATAGAAAGGGAATAGGTTTTCCAGAAAAAGGAGACAGAGAGCTCAGCTTTTTTTTGGACTCTTACAGGTCAGCAGGCAAACAGAAGACATTTTTTTTTCATATCCAACAAAGAAACTTTTCGGCCTATTTTAAAATGGTCTGACTGCAAAACACGGTCAAAGTGTGGAGACCAACAACATAGAAAGACAACATGTCTGTTAAACCCAACCTCTCCGAATAAAAAACAGATATACTTTAATCTCTCTCTGTGCACAAAAAGGATGAAGAAAAGTTGAACATTCAGCCCATCAGAAGCCATGGCTTCATACAGGGGGATCGCTTTGCTGATTTTCATTTGATATTTTTATGTGCATACCTCAATAATCCAGCTGTTTTACTTCAAGTATTGTCAGTTTGAATTTCCCACCATAGAATAGTCAATATTTACATTCAAATAAAGAATTATGCCTTTGTAGATAGAAAAAGGCAGTGAAGTTTAAGCTCTCTAAATATCTCTGCAAGCCCATCTTGTAATCCTTGTCGATCTTGATTAAAAGCAACCCCTCCCTTTAGACTATAAATGCTTATATAAATGATTCAGTTTAGCAGGATGTAAAATACATTACTTATTTAAAGGACGTTGGAATCAAGGTATCACAAACTTTTCTGTAAAAGATTAATAATATGTTTCTCAGGGGACTCTATCATGTGCAATTAAGCATCCCTTTTTGTAAATTAGCACGGTGAGGTAAAAATTAGTTTTATTTGCATGCATTGTAGCTCCAATGCATCGGTTTATAGCAGATTTGAGATATTTGGAGATAGGAAGTAAGCAGCATTGGGTTGTAAACATGAATCTATTCCAGTTAGTTATAATGTCGAACTAAAAGGATGCAATAACACCATTGTTTCCTCCAGACTGTTTCCATGAAAGGTGGAGTCCTTCTAATAAAAAAAAGACTAAATTCTGCAGCTTTCTAATGGACATTTAAGACGACACCATAACATAGTTAGCTGCAGCTGGATTTAGAGCATATCATGATAACGGGGGGATGGGGCTGCTACCAAAAAAACAGGGAGCATCTTCATCAAATGAGCAAATTTATTTAGGTCAAGCAAAACGAGGCTCTTTCGTACGTACTTTAAAGCCCACATTGGCACGTTAAGGATGTTGTTTTGGCTAACTGGCTTACCCAGCCTGTATTTCACCTTTGAATTCGCAACAACGTCGCCATCTTGCAAGGAAGATTTCAGCGCACAGCGAGTCGCTTAAATAGTGTGCTAAGTACACTCACTGACTGTCTGCATGTCCGCCTTATGTACTCACCCCATATTTGAAGTTTGTAGAAACTGGGAAGAATGGGAACACCGGGCAGAAATCTGTTTTAGCTGTTGAATGTAAATCCGCGGGTTTGTGGGCTGTGAACGACTGAGCAGACTAAAGGCTGCGCCGCATTTGTCGCTCGACGTCCTGACAGCGTCAAACAATAGTTTTCGGTAGAAATGTATATGGGATGCCTAAAATATATCTATTTACATGAAAATGTTAATCTACAAATACAACAACATAACATATGGTGGATTTATCTGATTGTGTTAATATCGTAAAGATTAAAAAACATTTTATATATACCTGTAAGGACGGTTGAGTGTTACACCTAAATCACCCCTACAACACGGTAATGCATCTGTGTTTTTAAATGTTTTATTTTTTAATGAAGACTAAATAAAAAATAATTAGCTAAAATCTTTTTTAATAAAAGGTATATTAGATTAAACGGTTTTGCTGTATTTATCCCCCCCGATCATCCTAATGTTGTAAAGGAAAACGTAAAGCTGACTATAACTGTGTATGCAAATGTATATATTATTATGAGATATCGTTACTTTTCCTAACAGATCATTTCTGTGTGTAGTAGCATAGTTAACACACTTTTTTTATCTCCTATTTTTCTACCTTTCACATCCGGAACCATTACAAGTAGGAATCGTGTACTTACACGGATCGTTTACAGCAACGGCCAAAATAATGTATGTTTACCTAGTGGTCTTTGCAGGTTTATGGTATTTGGTGTGGATAAAATTAATATATGACCGACACCGGCACACTTTTAGGAAGTCACTGGAACAAGCGATGAACGTTTCGTCAGGAAGAGAAAATGACGGCGCTGACGTCAGAGCTCTGATTGTTACTGCACATCCGGATGATGAATGTATGTTCTTCGCGCCGACAATCATACGACTGGCTGAGTTAAATGCCCGCGTCCACCTGCTGTGTTTGTCTGAAGGTATGGTGACAGAACACAATGGGTGATAAAAACAGCGAGCCTTTTAAAGCTAAGACATCACTGGAGGAACACTGATCACACATGACAATCAAATCGATTAATAGAATGTTAAAAATCACTTTCAGCCATATATATATTGCAGGGGTTTTAACACGCCAGGAATACTAGGAATAATAATCCTTCAAAATATTTTTATAAATCCATATGTTCAAAACTATTGTAAATTAAAAAAACATAGATTATGTGTGTTTTAGAAGTTCAAATGAAGACATAGAAAACCTCCCTGTTTATATTTATAAACTTCAGAGGTGAGAGTCATGATTATATAACACTAAAGTTCCTCAACCTTTTTGCTTTTGACCCACAAAACGATTTTTAGAAAAGTCTCACGGCTCAAAGTTTTGGTCTGAATAGAAATATCTCTAATTATCTCTAATTTATCTAAAGGATCTCCTGACCCCATACTTTTTGATATGTGTGAACCCTGAAAAGGATCATGACCTCATCTTTGGGAATTAATGAGTAAAAAAATAGTAGATTGAAGAAAATAATACGTATTCTCTGCAGCAATGCAAGATTATTTACACATCATCATATATACATGGGTTATTTAACATGCTCTGCAGGTAAATGTAGGAACTGTGTTTAAACAATTGGGAAAATCATTTATATCAAAGTTATATAAGCAGAGGTTAAAAGTAATAGAATGCTTGAACACATATTTTTTTAAAAGACAAAGAGCAGAGGAGCATTCAAACTAAATGCTCCCTGGTTGAATTTTGCTCCTCCTTTGGATATATTATACTTATATATTATATGTATATATATATACTTATATACTTTTTTATTAAAATAGTTATTTATCTATGATTTCACTGAAGACTACTGAATGACTTGCAGAGACACATTATTTTCTCTTTACCACATAAAACACAAAATCCATTTCTGCTTAAATTCTGTACTTATCATTGTTAATGTTAGTATATTGATGTGCAGAATTAACCATTTTGTCGTCAGGTAATTGTTATTATATGAAAATTTTAAATATTTTGAATATTCCACTTGAGATTATTACTGTTGCCACCATCTGTATTAGGGGGAAATAAATGGTAGGGGTGGCCAATGATTGGCTATGGGTGGCCATGGCCACCCCTGGCCCCCCATCTAGCTCCGCCCCTGTTTCATTGTATTTGGGTGGAAACAGCAGCAGTCTGACTGACTTTTATTTACAAACATAAAGATACAGGCAGCATATCCAGTAACAGAGAAAACAAAAGCATGCATCTGTT
Source organism: Cyprinodon variegatus (assembly GCF_000732505.1). Classification (NCBI taxonomy): domain Eukaryota; kingdom Metazoa; phylum Chordata; class Actinopteri; order Cyprinodontiformes; family Cyprinodontidae; genus Cyprinodon; species Cyprinodon variegatus. The sequence continues at coordinate 663,185 of NW_015150803.1, forward strand.
TTTCTGTTTGTTTTTTTTTTGTTTTTTTTTTATATTAAATCGTTTATTCTGGCAACTTTCATAAGCTTTTAATAGATTGCAGGTAATTGCCTGTTAGGGACTCATTAAATCCATGATGGGTTTTTTTGTATGCTCTCTTATCTATTGACTTATAATGTAGACTCAAGTTGATTGCTAATTTCTGAAGATTATGGGGATGATAAGGAGGCTTTCCAAAGTGGAAGCTCTTTGCAAAAGATAGGAAAGACGCAAAAAGCTGTACAGTGATTAAAAAAGCATTTAATTGCTTCAAAATTGAAATCAGCTCCACAAAATTCACACTTTTATTAAAATCATAATCTGATATATTAAACTGGGATTAAAGGAGGTACTTTGTACAAATTTGAACTTCTGAGCATTTTACTGTAGACCTTTTCCCTCTTTAAACGCAAAGCTTGAGGGACCATCCGGGTTGAAAAATAGATATAGCATTTTTGGAAAGCAGGACTCAGTGAGCCAGCACTCCCTCCCTACCTCCTTTTGCCCCTTTACTGTTATTCTACATCTCTTCAGCACTGCATTTTAATCAGACCAGAAACTATTGACAAGGGAAAAGTATTAAAATTAAATATTTCCTAAATGCCGTCTAGAAATGTAGGCTTTTAAATTTTTTTCTAGGAAAGCCAAGCTTTGGTTTGATCTGCAATTTTTGTGCAGGAAACTACTACAACCAGGGAGCTCAGCGGAGGGAAGAGCTTCTAAGCAGCTGTGCTGTGTTGGGGATACCAGCCTCCAGAGTCACCATCATAGACCATAAGTAAGCATCGTTCTGCAACAACGTTTAAGATTTGGAACAAGCTTTAATGTAACTGTACTGTTTAATCTGCAGTAGCATAGCTCATATCATGTATTTTATTTTCTATTTTTAGCACTTTTATCTAATGGGTAAAATCTCACTTTCTCATGGTTTTTAATATATATATTTTTTTGTATATAATTTTTTTTTAATCAGATGCATCTAGAACTGTTTAGTTATAACAGACTTTCTTCTTGCTTGGAATATGGATGCTAATTGGTACATAGGCAAACATCTTTCAGCTGTTCCTGAAAATGAAGAAGGCAGAGAAAAGATGACTTCCAAATAAGGCAGATTCTTTATTGTTTAGATCTTAGTAAGCATTGAAATTGGTTGAAAAATTACCTGTTATATGCCTGTCTAATCCTGGCCACATCAGCAGTGAAAGGATTGATTTAAAGGTTTCAATAAGCTAGAAAAGTGACAGACAAGGGTTGACGATAATCAATGTTTGGGTTGTTTTTTTTTCCACCAGGCACAATAACAAGAATAATAAAGCAGATAGAAAAACATAATTAAATCAACAAAGATTTTTCTTGGGAAAACTGCAGATTTCAGATTGCAAATATTTTTAATAAAAGATTATTTAGTTTTAAGGGCTTTTTAAACATAAATCCTTTGACTTCCAATGAAACGTTTTCCATGTCATAAGAAAATATAAACAATAACATAAAACAGATTTTATTAAGCAGTCAACTCTTCTATCAGGAGAATTCCAATACACTCCTGAAGAGTTAAACAAAAAAACATAGAGGTTTATCTAATCAGCTTTCGAATATTTTAGCCTTTGGTATTTTGTTTAGAGTGTTTTAGAGTTTAAAGCCTGCAATAAAAGCACCAAATTTCCTCTTAATTCTTTTTAACCCTACCACGAAATATAAATATAAAATAAAACTCCTTTATAATTATTATTATTTTTACAAAGAGAATTGAGGCAGAAAACTCAGTTATGTGTAGGATAATCTAGGTCTGCTTCAGCTCGTTCATTTTACAATAGATCCAGTCTAAGCTAAATCACCAGAACTAAAAAAAAAAAACATGAAATGGCCCTTTATTATACTTTAGAATTGAGGCCAACTTCAAACTCATAATTTTTCAGCATGTAGAGTAAATACCGAAGACAAAGACAGATTAGTGTACAAAAATTTTCATATATGTTTTTTTTGTACCCAAATAATCAGAAGAAAAAAAAAACGGATAAGAAAGATTGGAGGAAAATATTGGGATACTGCTCTGGTCTGCTGAGGCGAAGAAAGATTGATGTACTGCTTTTTTTATATCCCTACCCTCTCCTTTAGTCCTGATGTATGATTCATGAAGAAAAATATAAGTTCTTGGATCTAAGTTGCTGAAATAAGCGCCAGTGGATCCGCATCAAAAGTAGGCAGTTCAGGTGGTTCTGGTTTCCAAACTGGAGATCACTGGGAGACTCGGAAGGTGCTTTATAGAATTCAACTCTTCTGGCCAAGGAATACTTTTGGGATCCTTGATGAATAAATTTAGCTCCTTCTTTAGTTTCCTAGCATAGCTGTAAGACAGAACCTGACTGAAGTTAGTGTCTGACCATAAATCACATCCTGGCGCTCTGCCTCTAAGTGACCTCATTCATCCTGGCCTGATGTATTGTAGGAAGTTTAGGAGGTTAAAAGGTCTGCCCTGTGGGACACCAAATACACACAAAAAATCAGAAATTCCCTACAGCCATCCATCTAGTGGCCTGCAGTGCCATTATGTATCAGAGTATAATATTTATTTGAATGTCAAGCAAGTTAAAACAGTTCACTTTAGAAAGTTAAAATATTTTTTTAACCATATGGCTTAATGCCATAAGTAATAATTCTCAGTGTATCAGAATGAGGTTTATTTCTCTTCCCTCTGTCATGAGGATAAAATCTTGAGCCTGACTTTTAAATGTTTGGGGTTTCTCAGACGCTCTGAGCTGCGTACACGTGAGTCCTGAGATGTTGGTTCACCAGGAGAGCTGTATGAACTCTGACACTCACCTGGAACTGACAGTAATGAGCTGGCAGCAAGCCCAGGCTGTCTGCCCTGGAGAGCCGGCATGTGTGTTTGCTTCAGCACTCCAGGACAGACTCCACCATTTTATCATCTTCTGCACACAGAATACAGCTGAACTTTGTTCTCCTGGCTGTCTGCACTTCTGCTGAACTGGAGCGTTGCCAGTTTTCCTCTTTCTTTGTATTCCTCTGTTTGCCTGAAACACACACCTAATCAGCACTATGAGGAGCCCACTCACACACCCCCACTCCTCCTCCTCTTCCTCCACCCCGTTTCCACATCTACTGAAGCCAACTGCCAAGGACTGTGGGACGCATTGTGGCGACACACTAAGCACTGCTAATGTAGGTCATTTAAACTGTTTTTCTCTGCTTGTGTCTGCACACGGCCAGTCACACTTTGGCTCTGCTCCTAACCTCGCCGGTTCAAGTTTGTTCTTGTTTTTCTGGCTGTTCCTTTTGTGGTGCACACAGCTTGAGAAGGACCAAGACGTTGAGTCCAAATAAATCTTTATTGTCCAGCTCGTCCATTAAGGGTTCAAGCTTTAACTATTACAGGACGGTATGTTTGGGATAACTCTTTATGCACAAAGGAAACGATTTCAAAACTCACTAGCAGCGGGAAGAGTAGTGGCCTTGCAGTCAGTCATCAGCTTAATCCCAGTTTACTCCTGTCACATGTTGATGTGCATTCCCACAGCATGATGTTGCCACTGCTATGTTTTACAGTGGGGATCTTTAGTTCAGCGTGATAAAGAGTTACTCATAGTTGTTTGTTTGTTTAGTTTTTTTCTTTTTTGGAGCACAGAAGGTTTGTTTTTGGTTTCAGAACTACTACAGAAGCTTCCTCCATGTGGTTTGTTAAAAAAACTGGGTTTGTTTATTTATTTATTTTTTTTTCACCTCTGGCTTCCTTCATGCAACTCTTCCACAAAGGGCAGATTTCTGATCTTTGCCAGGCGTGTTTTGGTTGGATTGACAAGCATGTCTTTATAGGTTTGCTGCTGTGCTCTGTCTTTTTCTCTGTTTTTGTTGAATAAATTAAATTACTTTGATGTGTTAAAAGCTTGGAATATTAATTCTTAAAATAATAAGAATCCAACTTTATTGACCGCACACTGAAGAAATTTACCTCTGCAGTTAATCCATCCCCTTGGGGAGCAGTGGGCTGCCATTGTGTGGCGCCCGGGGAGCAATCTGGGGTTAAGGGTCTTGCTCAGGGACCAAGAGTGGAGGCTGTGGGGAACCAGGTACTGGCAAACCTTCTCAGAGGACAATCGTGCTGCTCTAACCACTATTCCAACTATCCCCTTCATATATATTATTCTATACCCTGCTTTACACCTATCTATAAGTTCACCTTGTGGCTGTCTGGCAGAATTATTGGTCTTTGGGATGTCACTGCTTTCTAACTAGCTGCTGACAGAAGGTAGTAGCTGGAACTGGATTGTCTTCAGCGGTGATTTACAGTAAAGGGTGATACAAATGACTTTATATATATATATATATATATATATATATATATATATATATATATATATATATATATATATATATATATATATATTATTGTCTTCCACATTATACCTAAACAGAAGTTGAATTTTTCATCCTAAGGCAGGAAATCTAAAGAACATAACATGAATAACCAGGTATGAATTCGTTTGAAAGCAGATCTAGAACAACTTGAACTCTGCTCCCAAGCAGGTAGCTCCACCTGTGTTTGTTATGCAAACACTCAGACAGGTGCTGCAGCACAAGAATGGATGACCTGTCGTTATTGCTGTAATGAATGTTGAAAAATCCTCCTGCTGTGTTGGATTGCAGATGAGGCGTTGAGGGATGTCGTCTTCACACGACGGCAGTCTCGATGAAAAGAGCATATGCAGATCATTTCTGAGATCTAACAGGTGAGCTCTGTAACCGTGTAGCAGTTTAATGTTCACTGAATGGGACAGCTGTGTTGACAGTATCTGGGGACCCAGCGGCACAGCGGAGGCTTTAGGATCAAATTGGATCTGAGCACGCTCTGGTGCCTGCCTCACTGTCTGGAGCTTGACCTCCTCCTGCTCCCTGGGCTCGATTAAAACTGCTCACTGCGTAAATCCCCATGCCCCACCTATGCATTATCCGTCAGACTGAAACAGAGGCTTTGCCTTGTCCGACTCTTGCTTGAACTACTGTAATCCCCAGATTTGCTCCAAAATGCTTCTCTTACTAGTAAACCACAAACTGAAAACTTTAATGTTTTTCATTGGGCTGTTTCAAATCTCTGAAGAAAACAAAAATCAAGTAGATCTTTTTTTTTTCTGCAAAGAAAAGTCCTCAGTTACCAGCCTTACATGGCTCACTGATAAAAGTGGCCAAAACTAATGTATACCCCCCAGCAGGAAGCTGCAGATCTTCATGCTACCATACTGTCCTCTGGCTGTGCTTTTAGTCCAGAGAGATTTGTGTGTTTACATGTTTCCTCTGCACTCCCCCCCCACCTTCCCTTTCCACTGCCGCCCTGGGCGACTGCCCATATGACCCACATAAAAAAACTTACAGAGCACCACATACAAGTCTGTGTGCACCAGTGGTTACTATCCGTTTGCTTGTTTTTCTGTAGCTTGCAGAACTGCACCACTAATACTTTTATGTCAAGAGTGACAAAAAACCTGGAAGCTGCATCCGTCCTGTAAATAATGAAACATGTGTCAGTCACCATAGTTACCATAGCCGCCTTATTACAGTGGCTTATTGTGGGTGTGCTGTCAGCTTGCTGTGGCATCTCGGCTGTTCCCAGCAGGACATATTATCTGACCGAGTGGACAAAAGTCTGGCAGTTTCAGAGGCCTGCGGTCCATGTGACCGGACTAAGCAAGTCCTCTGTAACACACACACACACACACACAGAATCCCTTTACTGGGCCAAAGTTCAACAACTGCATACAGATGCCTGCGAGCAATTAGGCATCAGCATGCAAAGCTACAAAGAGGATCTGGCGAGGTTACTTTGGGACAGATTGTCCTGTTGCCATGGCGAGGCTGACACTCAGCCTGCATCCTGCCAGAGAAAGGTCAGGTGGATCTTCTTTGTTTTTTTTTCATTCTGTCTCTCTCACTTTCTCTCTTGTATTGTCTTATGTTCAGATGCAATTTTCAGGCGACAAGGAACGATTTATAGAATAATGTATAAAAAGAAAGACTTTAAAAAACATTATTTGATCAAAATATAATTACTCTGCCCACATACTAACAGGCAATGCTAGAAAATAGATATATAAAAAATATATAGCTTAGAGAATGTTCGTTTTTATATTAATAAAAATAAAACAATGACATCACAAATCCAATCAAACATAAAACTGAATGAAAGCAAGGTTTCACTCATAATAGGTCTGACATATTCTTTCCACTTTGACCACATCTCGTAGAAAGCATCCCTCTGAACATTAATGAAATAAGTCTCTCTAATACATGAATCTCTTTCACTACGTTAATCCAGTCCTTAATTGTTGAAGGTTACCGTTTAAGCCATTTCCTTGTGAGGGCGTTTTTGCTCCCCACCAACAAAATGTACAGTAGATAATGTTCTTTAGCATGAGAATATTAAGATAATACATTTTGTATATTGTTCCCAGTGAATAAATGATAAAAACAGAATAAAGTAAATCACACCTCTTAATTCTGTGTGTGATGGGAGAGCTGGGCTTTGACAGTATGCTATAATAATATTGTCTGCTTCTACAGATACTTTATAGTCAAAAAGCCAAACTCAAACAGGTATTTGATTAAAGGTATTTCAGTACAAGGTGGGATAGTCTTTTCTAACACAGCCTCAAAGTTTTAAATTCTTACAGTTTGTTCTAGAATAGAATAGAAAATCCCTTTATTGTCCCACTTTGGGAATTTAGGCTGATCCATGTTAATATGATAAATATTTGCAGTTTTATATATTAGAATTGTAAAATAAATGTACTGTATTAAAAAAAATTAAATCAGTTTTAAAATGTCATGTCTTTGTTTTTGTTTTGTTTTTGTTTTTTTAACCTTTTTTTCATATTTTTACCTCTGCTGAAGAAGTTATGTTTTTGGTCGTATTTGTTTCTGTTAGAAAATTATGAACAGATTTCAGTGACAATTTTACCAGAGTTGCAATTCATGCCAAGGAAAAATCCATTAAATCTTGGAAATGATCCACATTATGATCATATACATAATCGTATAATATAAGTAGTTCCCCCCCCTAAACTAGAGGGTGTCAGCAAAGACTATTGACAGTTCCAGTTTTAAAAAGTCCAGATGTATTATACTGAACACAAAAAATAAAACAAACACAAGAAAAGGTAGCCATGCCTCACTCAAAGTCTCAATCTGCTGATCAAAGACAAAGAATGTGAGAGCAGAACCGACACCAGAGGCTGCAGACACACAGTCCCTTACTTATGGAATTATGAAAGCATTTTAAGGACATTTTTTTAACCAAAGGTGCACCTCAAGAAACAATTTATTAAAAGTTCTTAATGATCCAGATCATGTGCAACTTTGAGCTATAGTTGTAAGTCACAATATGGGGCCGAGTTATGTGCTCTCAGAGTGCTTTTCTAGATTCTTCCATTTTTCAGAAGTGCCCCCTGGGGTTAGAGAACATTAGTGAATAAAAGGCATCATGATGACCAATGAAACAAAGCAGATTTGGCCGGCAGAAAGTTGTGAAGAACTGTAAGGATGGATATAAAGCCATTATCCTAATCATAGATAATCTCTTAAATAAGCTAGAGAGTCACAGCTATTAGTTATGTCCCCTATGAATACACTTTTAATGGTGGAGCTATTACTGAAGGAAAGCAGCAGATAGTTCCATATTCACTTTGGAACAGAAGGTGCCCTGGACAGATGAGAATGATAATCTGTATTTTCTGCATGCAAATATCTGATTGTTGAGTAAGACTGAAGGCTTCAAAAAAGTCCACGAACTTGACTCTGACAATTCCCCCTTTTACTCGAGGAGGAGTCCTAGCAGACTCATCTGGTCACATTTTGATGACTGCTTATGCATTCCATAAAATAAAACCACTCTGTTTGCAGGGGGAAAAGGTCACATCAAACCTTTTTATATGTTTGAACTGTAGGAAATTGGTACTGACTATAACATCTTAAACATCTGCAGACAGAGGGCATAAAGCTTGAACCGCCTTACAGTGTACGCAAAAAGACTAAATAGAGGAGTCTGCAAAAACCCAGAGACTATAGGCGGTTTATCTTCCACAACATACAGCCACAGCTGCAAGGGATGTGTTCAGATTAACCAGGTTTCATGCTTTGTAATGACTCAATCAAATCTAGAGAACAACTTTAGGATTGTTAACCTTATCTGCACTATGGTGAATTAATTATTTCTCAGGTAGAAACATACCCCGAAATACTTGATCCCTTCATTGCACATTAGGGTAAATCTACAGAGCATTGACCGATGGCTGCAGAGAAGCCACAGATTTGAGGTTTTTACTTGTCAAAACACAACCTTTTATTCTTAAGCTTTGATTTCACATATGCTGCAATTGTTGGTCCATATGGTTTATTATCCAAAAACAAAGTCTCTAGAAGTTAGGAGAAATCTGTTGTCATGTCTCATAGTAATTTAATGCATATGCATTGTAAAGTGTATTTATTTCAAATGTTTGTTCTCTTCTCAGGAAATATTCGGGGGGGGAAAGCTTAAAAATGTAAACGGAGAGCTTTACTTTAAGGGATGTGGATACTTCTGCGATTTAAATATAATTAGATCCAGAGTGTCATCCTTGGACAGAAACAGATGCACATGCCTCGTCATCAGTAGGCTACTGCTATCAAATTGTCAGGGCAGTGCATTCAGTCCATGATAGACAATTTTAAACTATCTCTGAACCCTCATTCCTCCTCCCTGTGGTATTCATAACCCCCCCTCCCCCTAGGGGCTGACCCCCCCATGGCCCCGGCAGCCAATGGATTTGTCTTCTAATCCATCACTTCCCTCTACGTCCTCAACTGTCCAGGTTCTTTGTTAGCAACAAAAGGCAGCGAGGCGACTGCTGACACAAGGACACACTGACGTCCACATATAGTCAGGGCTACAGCTCACAATGGATGTGCAGATTTGTTTTATTTTTCTATTTTAGTTATTTATTTTTACAGATTGTATGAACATCCAAAGACAAATCCTCCCAGTGTTGAAAGGCTAACTGTTCAATAGACTGTCTGAATAAACCTGTATTTGAGGAGTTAAAAGCAAGTGCCTTGCAGATGTTGGCATCCTTCAGAGGTTCGCGTCAACATAAAGCTTTGAGAGGGGGAACAGGAATCTCTGTGTTTGTGAATGAAGACCTGGGGGGGGGGTCGCTGTGAACTGTGTCAGCCAAATTCATCGCTTGGTAGATTTTAGGGACCTTTGCCCTCATCTGTTTTTTCCTGTAGAGTTTAGGAGGTTGGGAAAGACAGATCAATAGTCAGAGTTGTATCTCGGCAGCAAAAACAGGGTAATTGTGACTGTTTGGTGGGTCAGCAGGAGGAGGGGGATAATGTTGCCCCCAGGCTGCAAATGAAGGAGACGCTACAGGCTTACCAACACTTAATCTTTGAACTCTTCCGTTCTTAATTATTTTCACAGGTCATTACTTCTGGTGCTGTGTGGAATATGTATTGTGTAAAAAAAACAACAAAAGCTTAAAAGTGTGGCCTGCATCTGTATTCAGCCCTTTTGAGCAGAGTCAGAATTAATGGCTGTGTATACTCTTGCAGCAGTGTGTGGCAGTGAGCTTGTCTCAGGTATGATGCAGATATTTTTTATTGAATATTGAAGAGTGGCCTGCGCTATGTTATGCCACGCCATAATTACGGCCAAGGCGGTGAGGAAGTGGGGGCAAGTTTGTGTGACAATGGACGGACATGACAGACGGACATAAAAAGAACGGGGATACAGCTGGAAAAAGGGTCCCAGCGTAGCTGGTCCAACTTCAGAGTCGTTTTCCACGATGGCGGTCATACAAACAAAACAAGCTAGTAAGGTACCAAACAGGAAATACACATAGTGAAGAGCAGCTGTAGTATTGACCAGTCAGAGGCCTCCTTTCTCTCGTCCCTGCGGCACTTTCTGTGGTCTGCAGAAGGGGGTCGGGGGGGGTTATATCTGTGTTAACTGCGACACACATGCAGACAACCTGGTTTCTGAGTATAAACCAGGCTTTAAGGGGAGCCACAATTAGTTGTAACAATGGCCTTTATATGAAAGATATTTATTTTAAATATTATTGCAATACAGTAAAACTACTGTAATCTATATTTAGATAAGTATGTTTAAACGGACGTCACCATGTTGCTTGTGTTTGTTGCTCTAATATGGAGGTCTTCAACAGGGGGTCCGCGACCCCTAGGGGGTCCACAGAGGTACTGCATGGGGGTCGCAAAAGTTTTGGTTGATTAGGCTTTTTTTTTTATATTCCCCCCTGCAATATCTTCCACTAATTGAAATGTCTTTAAATCCACATTAACATGAATTCAACACACTGTAGTAAACACAAGAGCTCTTTCAAGCTGGACACCGTTTCATTCACAACACCTGTCCCATCAACCAGGAATCAGAAATACTTTAATAATCCCAGGGATAAATTACTTTCATTACATTAGAGTGACTATAGGACCAGTTTGATATATACAGTTTAATATAAATAATATGGGAGTCCCCGCTCCATCTCGCCATCAGTTTGGGGACCCTTGGCCAGGAAAATGTAGAGGACCCCTGCTCTAATATCTTTGCTAGGTCCTGTAGCGCTAATATAGTAAACATTAGATCAGGCGCAGATCTTTTTTGTTTTATCAAATATCCCATGTATAATGGCTCATGGAAACCGTGAGGGAATGTGGCGTTGTCTGAATTTACACCATTGAAATGTAGTACGATAAAAAACAACTCAGGAACCTACAGTCTAAACACAAGAAGGCCAACCATGCCTGTCCATTATGATCTAATTACATCATCAATGCAGCATCCAAATGAAAAATGGCTGCCTTTATGTATGAAAAATAGAACAGGGTATATATTTCATTTTTAAAGTAATGTTTTTTACATATCAAAAATGGCCTTTTTTTTTTAACTTGACATTAAATTATAACATATTTTGGCCAACATGTCCAACTAGTTGTGGATCCCTTTAATTTGCCCATCCCTTTAAAAACCTCAGTCTGGGCTAAAGGCTTT